>NW_021680427.1:1381682-1388376 GCF_001412515.2 Diachasma alloeum
GTATAGAAATATCCGAATATCATATACGAAAAACCTATAGAAATTCTATACGTAAATCGTATAGAAACTTTCTATACGATTTTTTCATACGTGTTCCACTGGAAAATGAAGAAAAACTCCAACAAAACGAAAAACAATTAACCATTTTAAGGAGAATTTCGTCAAAATAAAAAATACTCAAGTAATAGGCTATTCTTAAGAGCAATATTCTCAATTTAAGAATAAATTTTCCTCTGTGCATATCCTATTGCAGCGCTTAGTTACTTCAGTTGACGACTTCAGTCACTCTAAAATTGATTCATTTTCCAGAAACAATAACGAAACACGAAACATTGCAGTTCGTGATTTATTCTGCAAAATTTATTCATGGTTAGTAGAAAAACTTTCCATTTGTACATGTTTATTTCGATAGCGTGCAATGAAATGTTTATTTAAACTTAAAGTTCCTTCATTTGAATGAAAAATTTTCTTTTTGAAATGTCAGTAGTAATTTTTACAAAATGTGCGAATTTCCCAAAAATAACAAAAACTTCAAGTATTAAGCAGTCCTAAAAAGCAATATTCTTAATTAAATAATGAATTCTCCACTGCGCATCCTATTGAGGTTCGCAAAGAATCAATTTTTTTGACGATTCCACATCTGAATAACGAGAAAAACGCATTTTTATTACTGGAAAATTCTTACACGTTCCGGTACGGGTGCCTTCACAATGTTAGAGTCGTTTTCTACCCCCAACATCTACAAAAGAATGACACCAACTATGCATCTTGAAAAGATCCATACCGGGGTCAGTTTCCTGAGCACTGACCAAGCGCTGAGGTTTTCCACTTTTCGTACCACATGAAGCGTTGTATTAAAACGGCGCATACCCGGACTTTGTGAAATAAGAGGGAGAGGAGATGTGCTGTAGCACAAGGACGCCGCTGGCATTTTCTGTGGCAAGTCAACCGTTATACTCTCGTTTCGTTCTATATTATGTAAACTTTGTTGCTGCGAGTATCGGACACGCCGCCAGGAGGGTGTATCCCGGGCGACGATTTACCAGGCGATGTGCCTTCGGGTCCGAAGAAAATGTTCATGTATCATTCATGCATTGGTGTGAGCACTTGGTGCTTTTGCTCGATACGTTGTACGCTAGTTTATGGAGGTCGGATTATGCAGACATTTTACGGAGGGTGAGAAATTTTGAACTACGTTTTTCATGATTCTTTTCGTTTTTCGGGTGAACCGTCATAAACAGAGGTATCAAAACCGGAATATTTTGTAGCTAATTAGGCTTCATTTATAATTGACTGAACATTCATTAACATATTTACAATTTCTTGATTAATTTTTATATTTCAATTTTCTTTGTTTCTGGTGATTTTCATGGAATGATCGAATTAAAGTTTACAGTTTCTACTATTTTTTTCATCAAAATATGCATTTTCAATTATGAAAATCTTTGAAATTTAATTGGAACTGTCACTTGATGCTGATTTCATTCAATTTTCTTATCAAAGTGCACATCGGAAGGAATGGTTTATTTAATTAAAATTAACTTTATTTGAAGCAAACGAATTGCTTTATTTGGGTTGTTGAAAAATTTTCCCGGAACTTTCCGTTTTTTTCTTGAAAATTTTTAACGAGTAGCAGTTCCACCGAAAATTTCACAGAATTTCGTCATTGAAAACTTACAATGGACGGTTTAGGTGGACACTTTCCGGACAGTCAAAAATTTTGAACTACGAGGTTTTTCATGATTGCCTTTTTTTTGCTGCACCGTCATAAACAATGGTATCGGAATTTTTTCGCGGATGCGATTTCCATGTATGCTCATTGAGGAATAGTGGTACATAGAAATATTCTCTATGGCCAGCAGTAATTCAATGGGTGGAGTCTTATCGCAAAAATTCAATGGACTCGCGCTGAGTGTCAGCGGAATCAATGAAATCATCGGTGTATTTTGGTCACGTATCTCAGCCGGGATGGTATGTATGGATCTCATGCACTAGCTATTTAATCGACAGCTACTGCATTCTACAAGCGTTATCCGAGCTTGCTGATAGCGCGTCATCTGTATCTATCGTGTTCCTGATTACAATAAAAATGAGAGGAAGTTCAGGATCTAATTGGTAATAGTGATAATTGTTGCTGGATTATTGATACAGCTGGGGTAATTACTGTCAGCTAATTATAATTTGATGATCACATAGGGTCGGACTCATTTCCATCAGTTTGCGGTATTCATTCATTGAGAATATCAACGCCGGTTGGCGTTTTCAAACGAAAAACACTAGACCGGTACGCAGTTATGGATGTTTAGCCAAAATCCACATTATTCACCACAATTTTGATATAGTCTCATATACCAGGATCATATTTGAGCCACACGTGAGTAATAATTTTAATCCTTTCATCGGGGCATCCTAGCGAGAAATTAATTTCTGAAAATCACTTCTTGTGTCATTACGCTTAGGGAAGAAACGGGACCGTGTGAACTTTGAGCGAGATGTTGCATGGGTTAGACACTCAAGATATTGAAAAAAAACCACAAGCCATTTACTTTAGACTATGGAGAATCTATCGCCGGCGAGAACAAGTAGGCGACCGGGCCATTTAGGCGTGATATCTTCGATTGATTTTCGAATTCCTCTAAAAAAAATTTGACCGCCATTACGAGTCGAGGAACGCGACAACACCACGGTGTCGGTGACGATAATTCAGTGCTGGAAGCATATGGACACGTATAACACACACAAACATTCATCTCACTGTTACAACCCCACTACTAGCCGAAGCGTGCGATGTTGTCTGATCAAAATTCGACTGTTACCACTGCAGTCACAAGTCCACCATTATTTATGATTATTTTCTTTAATTATTGTTTTTGAGATCGGAAAAGTACGCCATAACACTTCTAATTTGATGAGAAAAATAATTTGTAACATGAATTATTTATTTAGTCAATTTTATTTTTATTTTCAACTGAGTTGTCCATTTGATAGGTTGAACATCCTTAAGGATGCTCTATTAAAAAATTGGTGAAACATTTTTGGTCAGCAATCTATGTCGCTAAGCGCATGCTAGAGTTTGGAATATTTCAAGTTTACCTTAGTTTATAAATAAACCAGCAATACTGAAGTTATTTTTGCTAATAAATTAGCAATATGCTTCCGAATGGCTATTTTGCACATCATTTCATTCTGTCATGTATAATTCATTATTTATTTCATTTTATGATACATTACGTAAACCTTAAAACGTAAATTTTTCATCGTGAAAATTGTTGAAGATCATTTCTTATTTTTTTTTTAAGTCTAAACATCATAAAATTGAACACTAACTCCTTTTTGATGAATAAATGACTCGATAATGATGAAAAATAACAGGGATAAATCACTAGCCAATCATGCGCGCGCGATGCACGTTCCTTTTCCTACTATTGGAAATTGTGGGATTTCCATCTTCCTGCCGGTAAAAAATAAGGACTTTACTTGAATTTTCAGAGATACTTTAAATTCTATTGACGTTTTCCCCTAAAAATCTACTTCAAATTTTTTTCCAGAAAATTCAGCCCAATTTTTTCAACAGTGTACTTAAAAATTCCGTTCCCAAATCATTTCTGGAGTACGAAATTATTGTAATTTCTCTCCAGTGTAATTTAATTCCAATTATTTTCATGTTGGACGAATTAAACGATGAAACACTTCACTGCTGCCTCAGAAAAATCCTTAATCGCATTATCCTCGTCGAAAGTTTCCGGTGAATAATTTGTATATCTGCATCGTATTTAAGACCACGAATACCTAAAGCCGGAAGGGTAAAAAAAGCACATCCAGAAGTTTGTTCAAGTTTTAGACTGAACAGCTTTTAAATTTTGCGGCTGCAACGAAAACCACGTACTGTTCTCACGTCGCCTCCGGGTGCTCCCTTGGCTTCTCAAGTATCCCCGTCATTCTCTCTCAAAGTCCATTTCTCTACCCCGTAGGCGCCTGAGTTTCACGGCTACAGGGGAATGACAGATGGAGCGCGCGAGTGAGAGAGATAGTTGTGGAGAAAGACGGAAATGGGAGAATCCCCACGGACAAATATATGTGCTGATTCATCAAGATAAATACGTGAATTATGTATTCCTCTTCGCTCTGTTTCATAAAATGCTGGAGTGACGAATGACAGTTTTTCGCATATTTGAGAAGTTTGATGCGTAGTTTTTGGTTTCATGGATGTTCCCTTCGGGGCAGCGTTCCACTTAGTGATCACTAGGGATATAACGGACAGAGCTGACCGGTCAATTTACGAAGGCCAATTGGTGACCATTTTTGGTCAGAAAAAAGTAACGGAATTTCGTGACCCGAAAATAACAAAATTTTTTTGACGGTTATTTTACAACTAGACAAAGGCAGCCGATTTTTCTCCCTCTACTTAGTTTCACATTCGTGACAAATGTCGTTGATCATGTTACGGTGTTTCTTCGAAATTCGCCCCCGACACTGACAAAAAAAATTCATTTTATCAAGAGTGTTTTATTTCAACCCATTATCATTTGGTTGTTAATTTTCAAATAAACATGATTACGGAGTGAATACTAATTTATCTCTTCTTGAGATTCATTTGACTGAGAGAAATTCGACTTCTGAGGGATTATTCACAGGCGAATTGGGTGACACCGCGATTACAAAATGTAATCGATTACTCAGGATAACTGGACTGATTACACTGATTACCATTGCCTATGTGATTACCGTGATTACCAAGAGCACAGAATGTGATTACATGATTACAAATGATTTCGTCGATTACATTCTGTGATTACCAAACATCGGTAATCATTGAAATCACAAACATGGCCTCTTATTAAGTATGAATTGATGGAGTAATTAATTATTAGAACCTGCAAAGAAATGTGGAAGGAGGGTCGGGGATTAGAACAGAGGAATGCAGTCTCCATCACTCCATCTAAAAATTTGGGCATTTATAAGTGCTATCAGTAAAATAAATTGACTGAATATCTACCATTGATGGAGAACGAAACTTAACAGCAGATAATTCAGAGATAATTCAGTCGGTGGTTCTTCAGAATAAGAAGAAATTTTAACTCTGTTGAATCAATTTTCTACGGATAAATGCTCTGTGCAAAANTTCAGAGATAATTCAGTCGTTGGTTCTCCAGAATAAGAAGAAATTTTAACTCTGTTGAATCAATTTTCTACGGATAAATGCTCTGTGCAAAACGCATTGGCTATGCAAGGTTTTGAACCATAAACATCTGGGGTTCCAAGAAAAATTGATCCAGGGATCTCTGAGCCTTGCCGTTGGTAGAAATGACGAGCTCGAAAAATCAAAAACAAAATTCACGATCTCACTAGGAGCAACTACGAAAGATTACACAAATTAGAAATGGTTACAACGATTACTACTTGATTACCAACACTTGCNTAAAAGTACTTGTGAGAAGTAAGAAAAATGCTGATAGGAAGTAATAAAAGTACTTCCTCCTAGTACTTTTCCTACTTGCTTAGCAAATATTGTACTTCACCCAAGGACATGAAAAGTACTTGGGACAAGTAGTTTCCCAACTTTTCACAAGAAAACTTCTCCCAAGTAGAATTCAGTACTGGTGAGTAGTAACTTTTTTTAGAGTGTATAATTGATTACATCAGCGAGTGACACCACGATTACGCCGGTGAAAAGCCGCTCGCCTTCTCCAGAATTGAAGTTCCGTTTATTTATCGCAATAATGAGAGTATTTGATTTTTTTCTAGCCAAATGTTTGCTAACTCCAGAAATTCGTTGGTTTACTCAAAAATCAAAATTATTCTCATGGCTAAATACGTTATTATCTCAATCAACACGATCCTACGTTGTTCCATAGTAAATTATAATAGAAATGAGCATTTCCTATGTCGAATCAGGATGAATATTGTTACGTGAAAAAAGCTTTGAGATTGTAGTAAGATGTCGTTGAGTTGAAAGAAGTTTATATTTCTTGACTAAAAAAAATCGCATTAGCTTACAATAACAGAATCATAGATTACGGCAATTCAACACAAACTTGGATATCACAAATTTCGTTCAATGTGATGTACGAAAAACTCAATTTAAACATCGGCTTCATTCGAGAAAACAACATTCAATTCATTCCTCAATGTAATCATCTCCTGTACAAATTTTTTCTCAACTCATGAAGATAGAAAATTTCTTGACTGAAGATTATATTAGGTTAAAAAAATAGAACTTTTCCATTTTTGTGGTGAGGACATGTGATTTGACGCCAAGGACTGTTTTATTATTGATATCCATTTCATCATTGATAACTGACGATTCTGATTCATTCGAACTGTTGTTTTTTTTCTATATAAAAATGCATGGGTGTGATAACATGAGTGAAAACATAAAATCTTCACCTTCATCTACACGGAGTGAAAACAAGTAACAATCCCCCATCTCACAAATACGAGATCCGATCAATTAGCCCCTCATGTATAGATATTCCAAATTTTTATTTTTTTCCTCATTGAAGTAGTTTTGAAGAAAATTGCGAGCTAATAAAAAACATTTGCTAGTTAGTACTTTTTTTAAAATAAATTTTGGAAAAATCACCTGTGAAAAAAAAGGCGTTATCCCCTCTATTTCATTATTGCCAAAAAATTTTATCACCAATCGATAGCAAATTGTTTGAAGATTTTTGCGAGTTAAGAAAAAATCGTCAAT
>NW_021680427.1:1388641-1389161 GCF_001412515.2 Diachasma alloeum
CCTCTAAAGATGGTTTTGAACCAGGGGAGACTCCTAGACCCCAATGTTCTATACATACTCCTAGACCCCATTGTCCTCCTAGATAATGATGCCACAACTTTACTTTTCAATTGAAAACAAACGTCATCTTTATCGACATTTGTCATGTTTAGAGGCTCTAGCACGTCATTTCTCGACCCGCTCTTTCATTTGAGCCCAAAAAAACATTCATATCTTGTCTGACATCGCTGCTACAAACTCGGGTCTACAACTCGGGCCTTCAATTGAAAGCCCGAGTTGAAGACCCGAGTTTGTAGCAAAGATGTCAGACAAGATATGAATGTTTTTTTGGGCTCAAACGAAAGAGCGGGTCGAAAAATGGCGTACTAGGGCCTCTAAACAAGACAAATGTCTATAAAGATTATGTCTGTTTTCAATTGAAAAGTAAAGTTGAATTGAGTTTCAATTGAAGCCCCGAGTTGAAGACCCGAGTTTGTAGCAAAGATGTCAGACAAGATATGAATGTTTTTTTGGGCTCAAA
>NW_021680427.1:1389295-1389436 GCF_001412515.2 Diachasma alloeum
CCTCTAAAGATGGTTTTGAACCAGGGGAGACTCCTAGACCCCACTGGACAATGTTGTCACAATTGCGTTTTTCAATTGAAAACAGACATCATCTTCAGAGAGATTTGTGATCTTTAAAGACTTCTGCACGCCATTTCTCGA
>NW_021680427.1:1389605-1492645 GCF_001412515.2 Diachasma alloeum
TTTCAAAAATTTATTTTAAAAAAAGTACTAACTGACAAATGTTTTTTATTAGCTCGCAATTTTCTTCAAAACTACTTCAATGAGGAAAAAAATAAAAATTTGGAATATCTATACATGAGGGGCTAATTGATCGGATCTCAAATACGTGGGTACGATCTGTGGCGACCCCTGTCGAGATTCACTGATATCTCTATCTCTCTTGCAGTGTGAATCCAAAGCCCGCCGTAAATCAAACACCGCTGGGGCCATTAGGATGCCCATAACTCGCCGATATCTCGAGGACCGCTAGCTTATTATATGCTGCATATATAATTCTAGGCAGAGAAGTGAGCCCATCCGTTCAGTGAATCGTGAAACAGGAGGAAGGGGGTCGGAGGCTCGGCGATATTATGGAGCAAAGCCCGGAGACATGGGGAAGTATGCAAAGTATGTCAGTGTGCGTTTCGTGGTGATCACGATTCATTGAAGGAGTGCAATTGCAATGGAAAAAGACAGATTTCATCTCCTGAAATCTAGGTGCTCTCATTCACAAATGAGATTTACACTCTGAAAAAAATTTATATTTTGGATTGCACAGTTAGAAAAAATGGAAATTTCATGGACGGTTGATTAGTATTTTTAGGAGAGTATTGAATGCAATTCAGGAGTAGAAAAATCATGAATTTTAAGGTTTTAGTGAAAATTTAATGGAATTTCACATTATTGAGCTGCAGAAAGACGAGAATGCCCCAATTAAGTTGAATTTTCAATCAAAACATGACAAGTTAGTAAGAAATTATACTAAATATTCAGTTGATTGAAAATTCAAGAATATGTTGACATGAATTTCAATTATTTCTATGAATTTTTCCAGGATAAATGAACTGCAATCTGCAGTTTCCAGCGATTTTTCCATAAAATTTGGATTCTTAATTACAAAATTCCTTGAAATTTAAGTATACTAGAAATTTCCAAAAACACTGGTAGAAAAGAGTTGAATATTTATGAAAAAAAATGAATTGAAATTTCCAGAGGGAACAAATCATGAAATTGGAAAATTCATTGAAAATACAAATTTTTGAGCAGCAGGAACATGAGAATGTTCCAATTTACTTGAATTTCCAATAACAACGTGAATAGTCCAACACCAAATCACGCAGAATTTTCAATTGATCAACATTTGAAGAATCTGTTAACCCGAATTTTATTTAATTCTAACAATTTTTATGGGATAAATGAACTGAAATTTGCAGTTTTCACTGATTGCTATATACAATTCTGAATTTTCAAAGACTAAATTCCTTGCAATTTGAGTGTCGTGAAATTTTCTAAAGAAACTACTGGGAAAAAATCGAATATTCATAGGGCAAAACGAAATTGAAATTTCTAAAAAGAAAAAATCATGAAATTGCAGCTTTCCCTGAAAATCCAAGTTTTTGAGCAGCAGGAAGATGAGAATGCTCGAATTTACTTAAATTCGTACCAAATTACGCAGACTTTTCAATTGATTAACAATTCAAGAGTATGTTAACCTGAATTTGACTTAATTCTATCCATTGTCATGGAATAAATGCACTGAAATTTACAGTTTTTAAGGATTTTTTCACGAAGTTTTGAATTTCCAATGAGAAAATTCTTTGATATATAAGTGTAAAAAAAATTTCCAAGAAAACAGTTGAGAAAAATTGAATATATATGGATAAAAAAGAAGTTAAAATTTTCAGAGGGAAAAAATCATGAAATTGCGGTGAAAATTGAAATTTTTGAACAACAGGAACATGAGAATTCTCCAATTTTCTTGAATTTTCAATTGATTAACAATACAAGCACATATTTACATGAACTTTTCTCATTTCTATTCATTTTCATGGAATAATAGAATTGAAGTTGACAGTTTCCCTGATTTTTCGATAGAATTTCAGATTTCCAATGACAAAATTCCCTCAAATTTCCTAAAGAAATTATAGAAACTATATTTCCAAAAAGTGTTTTGAAAATTTCAGCTAAAAATTTTCAAAAATGCATCAGCCAGTAACGGTAAGTGCATCACTTGGTGCGATTACAACCTAGAATAACAGTTTTTTCATTACAATGCGCACGCTTTTGAAACTTTATGCCTCTTAATACTACATATGTATACGTCTACTATATGGGTATACATGTAAGGCAATACGTTGATCCGGCTGTCGGCGGGAGCCACTGCCACGAGAACAACGCGCTGCGAGTACAAACGTTTCGAAATGATATTGCAGTGGTGTAATTACCAACGAAATTGGTACTCTCTCGGTGCCTACACGTTGAATAAATCCGCCACCACTGGGTTAAAACATATTTTGCCTTAACATAGTTTCCCCTTGATATTGGCAGAGTACATGAGAACCCGCGCATTCAAAGGATGAATAGGAAGTGATGAAATGAAAAACAAGGAGGGAGAATGGAATATACGACAAGGGATGGAGTTTAAGGGACAAATGAGTGCTGCGAAGCGAATGAAATGGGATAAACATGGAGCAAAAAGTATACATCTGATAAAATGTGAGGATGACTGAGAATAAACATGGAGAATCGGCGGAGCGGAAGGGATGGACACCGTATTCGGCGATGGAGAAATTAAACCAGAGCTTGTGTCAATATCACATCAGCTTTTGCCTGAATCGTTCCACGTATGCTGCTCCACTCATATCACCGGGTGTACTATGCAGCTTTTTCCGATGTATGTGTCGTTTGCAAATTGTGAGAATCTTCGTGTTTTCCATGTCCAATCTCTTTACATTCTGCAGTTGATTCTGGACGACTGTTTGGATGTCACAGTCTATTCCAGAAATATTTCGTGGAATGCTTTCATAATCAAGGGGTTTTTGGATTATTTAGGGAGGAAGTTCATATACATTTACTCAGCAAATACTTTTGGGGAGGATGAAAATCGCGTGACAGTACACGGAGAGAAATATTCAGTAAAAATTGCAGAACAATTCACGTAATCCGCAAGGGGGAATCGTTTTCCGGCAATTTTTATAGGAATGGAAGAGAAGAAATCTGAAACGTTCCGTGAATTTTCAGGTTCATCACCGAACAAAGTACGAAATTGTCACGTAATTTTTTCCGAAGAAGTAAAATCTTACAGAAAATTGCCGTCTTATTGTGCCTCCAAAAGCAAAAATGCTTGGACGTTCAACAATTTTTATGAAGCTGGTGAGTTATTTCTACGTTCCGTTCCGTAAAATTTCTCAATCATTGGAGAAAAATTACGGAATGACTTGTTGTCCCCATAGCGGTGAGTTATCAGTTTTTACTACACTGAGTAAAAATTCTGGTATCTGAAACATATTTACTTGAGACAAGTAATTTTTCTTCAAATACTTGTTATTGCCCGGTGGCCTGGCGTAGTGGTTAAGGCCGTTGCCTCACAACGGATAGGTTCCAGGTTCGATTCCTGGCCGGGTAGAATGGTGAGATCTAACCATTTTTAAAGTCTTGATCAATCGCCATATAGTCTCATCAGACTCGAAGCGATATAAAATAAGCATAAAAAAAAAAATACTTGTTATTTGTTATTTTGTTATTTTGTTCATTAAAGACCCAACAGCCGAGAGCAATGATAGAGTCAAAGCATTATGCAGCAATATTTACAAACAAATATATACATATATACAACATGAGTATGAGATAAGATGGCAGATTGCATAATCAACAAAGCAGTCCAGCTGCAGACATACAAAATTCAAACCAGAAAAAAAAAAAGATTATTAGGTCATTCTACGGGATTTGACGAACTTGTGAGCACTATCTACAATTGTGGAGAAAAGTGACCATACACTGAGAGAAAAAATTATTCCTGCCAAGGATTGATATTCTCGTCAGAAGATAATATTTTTTCAGAACGAATTTTTCCAGGACAGTCATTTTCAGAGAGTCCAAGTCTATCCTCAAAAATTACAGTGATATTGAACAATCTGATTATTATGCTACATATGACCTTGACAAAATGTTCTCCGATATCTTCCGGATTTTACAAATTGGCGATTTTCTCAGGTAAAGAAAATTGGAATAATTCCAAATGTTAATAATTATTATTGGAGTTTCTTCGAGGTCATATGCAGACGAATGTTCTTANGACCTTGACAAAATGTTCTCCGATATCTTCCGGATTTTACAAATTGGCGATTTTCTCAGGTAAAGAAAATTGGAATAATTCCAAATGTTAATAATTATTATTGGAGTTTCTTCGAGGTCATATGCAGACGAATATTCTTATAGATCACCATAATTCTCACGCTTGGAATTGATTTCGGAGCACCTGGAACTGACTGGCCTGGAGAAATACGTTCCAAAAGAGATATCTTCTTCTACTAAGAGTATCAAAAAGATATCACCAATAACATTTTCTTGGAAGGAATACATTTTTTTCTCAGTGTATAATGTCAATATTAATAGAGACATCATCATGACAAAACTGTACAAAATCATTCACTGCCTTGCACCCAGAATGTAGCGGTGATACACAGTCATTCCTAGCCTTCGGTAAATAGAAAGTCGCACGGAGTCTGGTGTTCATTGGAGGCACTCTAAGCGGCAACATACTCAAAAATCAGGCCCGCTCGCGCGCTTCGTGCGCTCACTCTTTGCGGTGTGACCGGTAGGGGTGGGTGGAATTGGGTGTGACCCATTACGGGTCGAACCAATAATTTCCCGACCGATTCCCATTTGTCTGTTCATTAGAACAAAAAACGCAAATTTTGAAATTTCCATCTTGATAACTACAAAACGGCTGAGACGATTTTCCTTGGCATCCACATAAAATCGAATTATATGAATAGTGTAATCTTTCATTGAAAAGCGAAATCAACGTTCCAGTTCGATTCGCAGTAGTAATCATCTTATCTATGTGGTTACAAAATGATAGCTTGTGATAAAAAATAACCTCTAGGTCACGACATTCCACCACATTCTTAATGACAGTACCATTTATCACGTAATATAAAACTCCTTCAATCACAACATTTGCAAAACATCAATCAATATCGACTCATCCCCCCCCCAGGGAAATGCCGCAGAGCTGTTGTCAAATGAAATAGAAAAGAAAAAGGAACATAGGAATGTAAATTTAAGAAAGTAACCTTTGTAAACATTTTTTTATATCGAATTTGGTGATTCCCCTCTCAATAAGGGAGATTTTCTTTGAGAGATTTTGTCCGAGAAATTTAAAAGAAGGTGAATCTTGTCCAGGAAATTTTGTCCAGGGGGAAGATTGCGACTTCCACGCGGACCGATAGTGATGAATGAGAATTTGTTCGCGTTTCGTAAAGTGTAAAAATTGTGAGGTTTAAAGTACTGAAAATAACTTACTTTTCTCAAGTAAATATGGTCTACATTTCAGGAAATGTTTCTGTCAGTGTATTAGAAATTATTGGTAGAAATACCCGGCACATTTTATGGAACTTTTTGTCAGGTGACAGTTCCACTGAAATTGAAAAGAAAGTATTCATTTGAAAATTGCAATTTAAAAAAACGACGCGCTGCCGCGTTTCCCTCATATGGCGAACAATCTAGAGTTAATTGAGCATAATCCACGACGATGGAACTTATCATCGAATGCCATTTGTAGTCTTCAATAAGAACCTTCTTATCATAATTACTATAAGTTCCAGTTCTCATTGAGAGACTTTCATCACCATTCGTTTCGTACAATTTTGTACTTTTTACCTGAGACTCAAGTTCCAATTAGAGCTCTCTACATACACCCGGAGTGCGGGTTAAAGGTTCGTGGAAACCACGAGTACAGAATCCATTGGTGCGCGTCCATGATCAGGATTACGAGATTTCCCACATCAGTGCTCCACCTCTCGCTGCCCTACGCAAACTCCTCGGTGCATGTGTACCCAATCGTTATTCCATAATTTGTCTGTAAAAAACGTTTCCCCTGGAGAGATTTACCTTTATTACATTCAACGATTGCTTCATATCATTGAATATCGCGGGATTCTTTAGGATAAATTCTACGCACTGGAAGTGTGTTGGAAGCTGTGGGAGTCCCCAGTAAAAACGAATGTGTGAATTTCACACACCTTTTGTAGACATTTTTCAGACACTAAAAAACGTCTAAATAAAACGAAATTTTTTTTTAGAAATTCAAACATGAATCAAGATGTTTAGGCACCAGCTCGTCGGAAATTCATACAAATTTTCATTTTATTCAGACGGTTTTTAGTGTCTGAAAAATGTCTACAAAAGGTATGGGAAATTTAGACATTCGTTATTGCGCTGAGCCTCCCATCTATTCGAATACGCTGTTCAATACGGAACGATTTCTACACTGATAATCAAAAAATTATTATCTAAAATTTAATGATAATCTTGAGCTTTCACCAATAAGATATTCAATTACGGTCTTCCTTTGTAATTACGGTATTCCGATGTAAAGGGTGGCCCGAGTCGGATAATTGGACCTGACAAGTTCTACTTAGGTCTTTACGTTCAGAACTGGATAGGTCTTGGGAGGAAGCCTCTTCCCAAGTGCTTCCGAGACCTTTCTACCGCTGGTTATGTGCCATTTCAGTACTCGTTAGGTGTAAGCAGGACTTGTATTCAGACTTTCAAAATCCTTGCCGGTCCCCGTAATTCTATGGGCCTATATTAAATCCGGGTTCATATCTCTGTTTACGCAGGCGTTATTGAAATGAAAAATGCAATTATTGTTTTTTTTTTAAATATCGAAAAACGACATTTCACGAGAGGGTGGAGGGGAGTCGCATGTATGCGGAGGCTTGAAATTTTTACCCAACAAGGGGAGAAGATTGCAGAATCTATTCTGGCCACACTTGTCCCTCCGCTTATATGCGTTGCCTAAATAAAAAATGAAATTGTTAATGAATCTGAAAAATTCGTTTTTGGTGAAAGTCGACTTTCTCTCGGGAAAAACCGAAAATTCGACCCTGTGGTTCCAGGTGAAAAAAAAATGTCTTCAATTTTCACTTTTTCCACATACTTTTGAGAGTTCTGGATAGCCCGTTGCTAAAATAGGTGGAATGAACATTCACCCGGCTAAAAAATTCGATTTTGGTGAAAGTCGACTTTCCCCCTGGAAAAACCCTAGATCTGACACTTTGGCCCCCGTAACCCTTTGACCGACTTTCCCCCTGAAAAAAACCCAAAATCTGACACTTTGGCTCCCGGTGAAAATTTTTTTTTTCAGTTTTCACTTTTTCCACATACTTTTGAGAGTTCTGGATAGCCCGTCGGTTAAATAGATGGAATCAACGTTCACCCGGCTAAAAAATTCGATTTTGGCGAAAGTCGACATTCCCCCTGGAAAAATCCAAGATCTGACCCTTGACCCACGTGAAAATGAAAATTTTGTTTTCCGTCTTCTGTCGCTTGCAGGGGTTTCATTGACATCAGGGGGGGTCAATAAATACAGAATCAACGTTCACTATTTTTTATTTAAACACTGCATGCAAACGGAGGGATCAGGGTGGCTAAAATATATTCTGCAACATTCTCTCCTTGTTGGGTACAAATTTCAACCCTCGGCATACATGCCTTCCCCTCTACTCCCTCGAGAAATTTCAAGGTCATGGTAGTATCGAGGAGGACTTCTCAGGGCCGAAAAGAACTGAGGATTCGAAAGGTCTCCGGAAAAGTATGTCGCAGAACTGATTAGGGCTTACCAGGTCAATCTAGGTCTGGAGAGATCTTGAAAGACCTGTGTACGCCCAATCAGAACCAAACCCTCGACTCGGGGGTACATTTAATAAATAAATAACTGTTTATTAAAGATTTTGGGGTAAAAAAGAGATGCGAAGAGAAATGACGCATCCGCGGACTAGAAATGAAGATAGAAGAATATCGAAAAAGTACGAGGCGATCGTATATGAAGTTGGTTGAGAGTGAGGAAAAGCACAAATACGCAAAAATACAGTTTTTTATGGAATTTTTAAGACCGATCTCAGTTCGATAGTACATACGGTTGCCAAGGTCTACAAAATTTGTGTGAAATTCAGACGTTCGTTTTTGCTGTGGGATCGTGGAAGAATAGCCTCGTTGTCGACCAATTCATTGCATAAGTACGAACGAATATGAAAATGATAACATTTTCGTACTTCGTGACTCGTAAATGCATATGAGACTGGTGTACCCATAAAAATGATGAATTTCAATCAAATAAAAATAATGAAATTTGAAATTTTTCTATTCGTTTCAGTTATATTTGTTCTATTTACGTCAAACGGGATTCGCTACAAAGAACTTTTGACTGGCCATCGCCCGAGGACCTTCAGCTTGGTATTTATATTTTATACACAAAGTATTGATTGTAAAATGGAAAAAATGAGAGAAAAACAAATCGCGCCAATTGCTAGTACACGGAAAAATATATACTTGAATTGAGTATATTTTATACCAGAATGAAGTGTATGCATAAAGCTGATTCAAGATCTGAATAAAATGAATAAAATATATTCAATTCAAGAATATTTTATAGTCGAATGAGGGATGGATATTTGAATTCGAGGATGAAACTCAAACAAAATCAAACAAATAACAAAACAAAAAAACTTCGAAAATTTGCGACGTGGAAATTCTATAGAAAATATCTCAGTAGAATAAGTTGTACAGAGAAATCCAATTTTGCTCACTTTTTCTGTAGAATATGTTCTATTGAACATATTCTAAAAAATTGGAACTTTACTCGAATTTTCCGAGAAACTTGAAATTCCATTGACTTTTTCCGTTGAAATCGAAATCAAGGTCTATCCGGAAAATTCAGACAAATTTTTTTAACAGTACACAAACATTTTATATCGTCGATGAAAAACAATATTGAAGGAGGAAGTGAACTATCATCATTATTATTATACTATCAATCAATTATTAGTAGATTGGGTTGAGTGCGACATGTCTGACCCATTCCGCCGCCTAACTACTTATACAGACAGCAAGTTCCTTTCCCCACACTGGAAATGGATTTTCTGGAATATAGCATCTGAAGAATTAAAGCAAAATGCTTGCTTTCACCGATTCTCAAACTTTTAATGGAATGCGCACTGGGGAGCCATCATCGTCCACGGTAATTATTCACAGTTGAGATGTGACATCCTTTAAATGAATAATTACTCTTCCGCATAACGCAGTCCATCGTTCTCCTATTCACCGCTGTAGTTGTCGCTTTTCCGAGCAGGATAACGCCCTACATTTGCGGATGAGGGTTCTAAGAATAATACAACTCGCGAATGAGGAATAATTCAACGCAACGAATTGCGATCACAAAGGAGCACGTATGAAAAAATTCAACAGGAAATCTTCGCGAATTCGCTAGAAAATTCTATTGGAATTCCCTAGAAATTTTATTAGGATTCTATTAAAATTCTAGGGAATCCTCGTTAAAATTTTATTTGTTTGTTGTGGTGATTCTATGAAATATTTGATAGGATAAATTCAATAGATTTCAATTTTTGAATATGAATATTCTCTTGGAATTTTTTCTATTAAAATATTTGGGCATGAATTTTCCAAGTTTTTTCGGAGAATTCTCTAAAATTTTAATAGAATCTCCATAGAATTTCGAGAGAATCCCAATAAATTTTTTTAGCGAATTCACCAAGGTTTTGTATTGAATTTTTTTTGCACGTGATGTTACTCCTAGTTTTATTAAACAAGGACTATTGTTGTTCGCAGAGAAAAGAAAAATGTAATTCACTAAATAAATCCATGTTACAAATTATTTTTCTCATCACAGTGTTTCCGGTCTCAAAAACAATAATTAAAGAAAATGTTCATAAATAATGGAGGACTTCTGACTGCGGTGGTAACAGTCGAATTTTGATCGGGCAACATCGCACGCTTGGGCTAGTAGTGGGGCTGTAACAGTGAGTTGAATATTTGTGTGTGTTATACGTGTCCATATGCTTCCAGCAATGAATTATCGTCACCGACTTTACCGATCTCGATCAGCTGTTGTGCGGTGTTGTCGCGTTGCTCGACCCGTAATGGCGGTCAATTTTTTTTTAGAGGAATTCGAATATCAATCGAAGATATCACGCCTAAATGGCCCGGTCCCCTGCTTGTTCTCGCCGGCGATAGATTCTCTATAGTCTAAAGCAAATGGCTTGTGGTTTTTTTTCAATATCTTGAGTGTCTAACCCATGCAACATCTCGATCAAAGTTCACACCGTCACGTTTCTTTCCTAAGCGTAATGTTACAAGGAGTGATTTTCGGAAATTTATTTCTCACTAGGATATCCCGACGGAAGGATTAAGATTATTACTAACATGTGGCTAAAATATGAGCCTGGCATATGAGACAATATCAAAATTATGGTGAATAATGTGGATTTTGGCTAAACATCCTTAATTCAAATAAACCATTTGAAGAGTGTGCTGTGCGGAATTCTTTAGGTAATTTACAAATGCTGATTATATTAATATATTAAAATGGATATTTTCATTCTCGTATATTTTACAATTTTATCTACAATGTTCAAAACGATGTCACCCCAGGTCTGTATCATCTTGTATTATCATAACTAATTACACCAAAACAATGGAGAATACGAAACAAGGGAAACGCGATAACATGCCAGCAACATCTCTGGGAGAGGAGTACGACTCATGTGACAGTAAGATTGCAGTCAGAAAGGGCCTCATCAATTTTTGAGTAGTCACGGTAACTACAACTTGGAGAAATTGCATAGTTACATAAAACATAGTAACTGTTACTATCATATAATATTTGCTGCCATCCCATTAATGAATGCACCGTTACAAACTCTGTGTTGTGGTGTCTTTATTTTAATTAAGTGAGATAAAACGGAAACGAAAGACGAAATCATAATTCAGTCCAATTTATATTTAGTCGTTTTATTCTTTCGAGTGAAGTTAAATTCTTTAGCTCGAAACGTGCATGTGACTTGAATAATCGGGAAATTGCTCTTGTATTGTATATAGTATAGTTATTTTTGCTAATAAATTAACAAGATTCTTCCGAATGATTATTGTGCACATCATTTCCTTCCATCATGTTAATTCATTGTTTACTTTATTTTATTAAATTGAATAAGATTTCCTTTTACCTAATTTTGTCAGATTTTCAACTCAGTTGAATGTTATCAGCATCATTATTCTTATTATCCCTCTTCTTCCATACAACTGATTGTCTTTTTTAGAGTTCTATCTCTCCCCTCCGCCCTTCGACAAAATGTTAATAGAAAAATTTTATTTACATATACTTGAATGAATTTGAAACATCATATTTGAAGAAACCATCAAAAAGCTCACTTTCAGGAAAATCCATGAAAAATTCGAAATTTTCAGGAATCCTCAAAGAAATTAAATCAAGCAATATAGCTATCGTAATCATCTTTCAACATCGACTTAATGGCATTAAAACAAACATTTTAAGCTATGATTGAATTCATTTGAAGCATGATATTCAGAGATGTCCCCGGAATCGAAATGATTTTCAAAAAAAAAACAAAATTTATTTTATAAATTATTTTCAAATATATATATTTAAAAGCAAAATTGAAATTATGAATATTCACTCAGAAAATTCCTTGAAATTTCAATCGATACATTACTTGTTAAAATCTCCAAGATCTTTACCGTAAATTTCAATGAGAAATTTTCAACTGTAACGCACGACTGTACAGCAAAAAACCTTCATATTCTCTCATTTCACTCCCCATCATTGCCCCCCCCCCTCACTACAAAAACCAGGTGTCTGATAGTGATCAGGTGTCTGTTTTAAGATGTCAGATGGTAAAAAACGTCTGAATCTTCAAAAGTGTCTGAAAATCTGACTAATGTCTGAAAATTTCAGCCACCATTTCTGTCTGAAAATGATGGTAGACATTTTTTGTGTCTGAAATTCAGTTATTTATGAGCGATCCAAACATTTCACTATTAAGATATCTCACCTGATTCAGACGGCGAAGTCCATTCAAACATTAATTTTTAAGATATTTCTCATGTCTGAAAAGTTGACTTATCCACTGCAAAAACTAGGTGTCTGACAACCATCTGAATTTAAGATGGCAGATGGCAAAAAACGTCTGAATCTTTAAAAGTGTCTGAAAATCTAACTGATGCCTGAAAATTTCAAACACCGCTTGTGTTTGAAACTGATGTCTGTATCTTAATTTCATCTTGGTGTCTGAAATTGAAATACCTCCATTGATTCAGACACATTTTAATGTATCAAAAGTGTCTACAAAATCATCCCAAAAGTGTTTGAAAAGTGTCTACAAAAATCTGTGAAATTCAGACATTAGTTTTCGCAGTACTCCCTCCCCTCAATTTTCCATAATTCTCGAGAGATCCTATCCTATGGCATTATATTCTTATAATATATTTTTACTATAGTATATTTTAGTACAGTATATTTTTTAGCGTCAGGAAAACGGAAATTCTTCATTTTACATGAATTTTCAAGTAAAAATGAACATTCACTGTCAAATTCCGTTGAATTTTCAGGGATTTCGTTTAAAATTCTTGGAATTCCACGAAAATTCAGAGGCATCAGGAATTCAAGGAGAGATTTC
This sequence comes from Diachasma alloeum, assembly GCF_001412515.2. NCBI lineage: Eukaryota > Metazoa > Arthropoda > Insecta > Hymenoptera > Braconidae > Diachasma > Diachasma alloeum. The sequence goes on from NW_021680427.1 coordinate 1,402,121, forward strand.
TTTGAATTTCCCTAATTTTTTATTAATTCTGAAATTTTCTGATTCAACGAATTTTTTGATGAAATTACGCATTTTCACTGACATAACTCCTTGAAATTTCAGTGGACATGCTAGATATTTCCAAGATCCTTACTGGAAATTTTAGTGGAAAATTTTCAACAGTAGTGCACGACTGTACAGCAAACAACCTTCATACTTTCTCATACACTCTCATTTCGCCACCCGCTCCTCATCATACTCCTCCCCCTCTTCTCCTCAATTTTACAGTAATTCCCGAAACTCCCTACCAAAACCGAAAGAAACTGCGTAACACCGTAGTCTTTATGGCATTATAATCGTATAGTATATTTTTACTATAGTATATTTTAGGATAGTATATTTTTTAGCGGTAGAAAGACAAAAATTCCACAATTTACATGAATTTTCAAGTGAAAATGAATATTCACTGTCAAATCCCCTTGAATTTTCAGAGAATTCCTTTAAAATTCTTGAAATTCCAGGAATTTCGGATGGAATTCCATAAAAATTCTGAGGAATCTAGAATTCAAGGAGAGATCTTTCTGAATTTCTCTGATTTTGATTAATTCTCCCGGAATAATGAAACTGAAATTTCAGTTGACATGTTACTTGTTAAAATCTCCAAGATCCTTCCTGGAAATTTCAGTGGAAAATTTCCAACAGTACCGCACGACAGTACAGCAAACAACCTTGATACCCTCCCATACCCACTCATTCCACCACCGCTCCCCATCACGACCCCTCCTCCCCTCAATTTTTCCATAATTCCCGAAACTTCCTACCAAAACCGAAAGAGACTGCGTACCAACGCATTCTTCATGGCATTATAGTCGTATAGTATATTTATAGTAGAGTATATTTTAGTATAGTATATTTTTTAGTAGCAGGAAGACAGAAATTTCACAATTCACATGAATTTTCAAGTGAAAATGAATATTCACTGCCAAATTCTCTTAAATTTTCTGGGAAAATTCAGAGGAATCTATTCACTGTCAAATTCCCTTGAATTTTCTGGGAATTCCTTTAAAATTTTGAAATTCCACGAAAATTCAAAGGAATCTGGAATTCAAGGAGTGATTTCTCCGAATTTCCTTAATCCTTTCTTTAATTCTTCCGGCATAATTAAACTGAAATTGCCAGATCCCAGGGATTTTTCTATGAAATTATGAATTTTTACTGATAAAACTTCTTGAAATTTCAGTGGACGTGCCTTGTTAGATATTTCCAAGCCCATCCCGAAAATTTCAGGGGAAAATTTCCAACAGTACCACACGACACTACAGCAAACAACCTTCATACCCTCCCATACCTTCTCATTCCACCCCCGCTCCCCATTACGACCCCCTCCCCCCCTCAATTTTTCCATAATTCCCGAAACTTCCTACCAAAACCGAAAGAGACTGCGTACCAACGCATTCTTCATGGCATTATAGTCGTATAGTATATTTATAGTAGAGTATATTTTAGTATAGTATATTTTTTAGTAGCAGGAAGACAGAAATTTTACAATTCACATGAATTTTCAAGTGAAAATGAATATTCACTGCCAAATTCTCTTAAATTTTCTGGGAAAATTCAGAGGAATCTATTCACTGTCAAATTCCCTTGAATTTTCTGGGAATTCCTTTAAAATTTTGAAATTCCACGAAAATTCAAAGGAATCTGGAATTCAAGGAGTGATTTCTCCGAATTTCCTTAATCCTTTCTTTAATTCTTCCGGCATAATTAAACTGAAATTGCCAGATCCCAGGGATTTTTCTATGAAATTATGAATTTTTACTGATAAAACTTCTTGAAATTTCAGTGGACGTTACTTGTTAGATATTTCCAAGCCCTTCCCGAAAATTTCAGTGGAAAATTTCCAACAGTACCGCACGACAGTACAACAAACAACCTTGATACCCTCCCATACCCACTCATTCCACCACCGCTCCCCATCACGACCCCCTCCCCCCCTCAATTTTTCCATAATTCCCGAAACTTCCTACCAAAACCGAAAGAGACTGCGTACCAACGTATTCTTCATGGCATTATAGTCGAATGTAGCATCCACGGATGGGTCGATAACGCGCGCAGCTCTGGTACAGCGTTCTCCCCTCCCCAGTTCAACTGCACGTCCCTCCCTGAATCCCGAAATTTAATCCCCATTTCCTCGCTCCCTCAAAAAAAAAAATCCCCCAGTCCTGATCCCCCCCAAAATCCGAAAGAAAAACATTCATCATGGAAAATGATTCCGCCCTATTTCCGGAAAAACCCTCGCAAGAATAGAATCAGTGATTGAATTAACAGGTTGCTGTGTACCAATATGCCATCCCAATTTGACGTTAACGCGCTCAGTGTTCAGCACAAACTTACCAATGAAAATTCCGTATTCTTTATTCTCCGTCTCTCCCCTCCCCCCGCTCTTTTCCGCCGCCTAACGTCTTCAGTGTTGGAGAAATATCAGTAGTACTTACTTGAAAATACCTCGTAACGTTAGACATAAACGAAGAAAATCATTTGTGTATGTACGCCCTGAAGACGCTTGCGCGTGGAGGGTTGATGCTGTGTGGCGCTGGCGCTCTAACTGTCTTGCTCACTCGTGTTCACTCGGTCGTCGGTGTTATACCAAACGGTCCATGCCACCGGCCTTGACGCACCGTGCGCGCATCGCCGGCGTCGATCGCGTGGTGTGGCATTGCCAAAAAAGGGATTACAACTGAAAATAAATAAACATCAACGTAAACAACATTATTCCCAAGTAAATCGCAAACGTGACATGTTCTTCGACAATTACACTTGTTTATTATTTTTCGTCGCTCGTTTACTCGGCATTCGGTGGTGCGCAGCAGTGTTACACGCATAGCTTTCATTTTTATTTTTTTCTTCACGGCATCTTCAAAATATAGCGAAACACGATCGTGTGAATTGTTGAATTGATGAGTTTGTGACAGTGACAGTCGTAGGGTCGACAGTATTGAATACATTTGAAATGTGTGGATTACGTATACAATGTGGTAATTCGTTGGAGTAATTAATCCGTGTTGTGACGATCAATCACTCGAGTGTGTCTGTCCACTGAATCGATCGTAGTGTGGATTTTTCTTCTGTCATTGGGGAAATTGGTGGTTCATTCGCTGGGGGGAGATGAGAGAGGAATTTATGGCGTGAGACTCTTGAACTGTTTTGTTGTTACTCCCGTGCAAAAGGAGAGGGATTATACCATGGAAAATAGATAAACGCCTGAGTGATGTTGAAAACGCGCTCTTGAAGCGTGTTGCTTGTCCCCTCAATGGGTATGCCAGACACTCTGCATGGGTTTCTGTGATGACTTTGGAACTCCCCCTCTTCCGCCCCAAAGCACTCAGCTTGTTTCGTTGATGATGGAGTGAAGGAGCAAGGAAATCGATGAGTGGGGGATTTGCCGATGAGATAATACCGAAAATAGTGGCAAATATCAAAATTGGGGGAGAGTTATCGCCATTTACTGCAGAAACAGTGACTTTTTTTTCGTGTCGTTGATGCCAACGCGAGGATTTCCTGGTGATGCACTTGATTGTGACGCGGGAGTTGATGAAGGAAGTGTATAATAGGAAAATGACTCGTGTGTGAATTAAACATATCAAAGTATTTGACGATTGTTAAGGGTTATCCTGAGGTGCTTTGTTGACATCGATGATCTCGCGTTTGGTTACTGGAGAGTAGTCGACGCATTGTTTTCCTGATTTTACGTTTGTGTTGTTGCTCGTCGGATTGTGTTATTAAACGCTTGGAAAAATTAATTCTCCACGGGAAAATGAAGAGATCCTCTTCTTTCTTCATCTTAAGGTGAGTTGATGCCCTTTTTTGCTTTCTTCATTATGATTTTTTTATGACAGCCATTCGTGGAGCGGTGGCATTGTCCATCTCCGGTGTTGAGAGAAGTTTGATGGGGGAAAACTTGTAGCTTATAATGAGTACAAGTTCATCTCGTTATGAGAACGACGAAATAGAAACTGGGAGATCTGAGTGTTCATTCTTCAGAGTCTCTTTTCTTTTTTCTTCGGGACAATTAAAGGAAAGTTCGCTTGTGTTGTGTCGTTTTGGATTGGAAGAGGGGAGAACTTTTTTTCGTGAAATTAATCTGTCTTCTGGGAGATGGTTTGATGATCAGTTGTTTGGGTTCGGTAGGTGAACCTTGCAGTTCTCTTATGGAACGGTAGGTTCGGAATGTTCTGTAGGGTAAGCTAAGTAGATGGACACTGCCCTTGACATGGACGAGCTACTTTCGGATAGGAAATTACGCGAAAAAATACTGAAATGTGAATTGTTGCTTTGAATTTTCACTAACTGTTGTGAATCTCAACCGCTGAGTGACGATTTTTTTTCGATAATTTTTTTTTTCAATTGCTAAAAAACAAACGTCCATTGGGCAGTTTACCCTACTGGGGTTTGTTGATAATTTAGTGGTAGTTTCATCGTTGATAGCTCTGGGGGGAGTGAGATTTATAATAAACAAATGACTTATCAAATGATGAATTTGTAAATATGAAGTAGTTTATTCGGCCTAGAATGATGTGCACGGTTGACTAATTATTCTTGAAATTTCAAGTAAAAAATGAGGGGATTTTTTACGGTTGATTCACATGAAATTTCTATTTTACTACTGCTGAATCAGTTTACTCTACGAATATTTGATGAAATTAATAAAAATCATTAAAAATTGTGGAATTCATTCAAAAAAATTGCACTTATCCTAGTTTACCACTTCACTGCAGAATTTTTAATGTAGTACAGGAAATTAAAACGATCGTTGGAATATGAATACTCTCTTAATATGAGAAACTTAATTTTTTTTTAATTTGTAAGATGAATGAAGAATTTCAGTAGCGAACTGGTAAAGCGGTTTAAGTCAATTTTGACTACTGGCCAGTTTTCAGTGAATATCTTGGAATCTAAGAGAGATAGCAAAATTTTTGTTATAACCTTTTTTGTAGAGCCGATTGAAGCCTATAAATAATATAATTACGAAAATTTCGCTATCTCCCTTAGATTCGGAAATATTCCTCAAAAACTGAACTGGGAGATAAGTCGACTTAAACCGTTTTACCACTTCGCTACTGATTTGTTCTTCTTAAATCTTTCTTTTTTCCTCCGTACAATTAAAAGAAAATTTCTCTTGTGTTGTTGGTCTAGATTGGAAGAGGGGGAGAACTTTTTTCTTAAAATTAATTTAATGATAAGTTGTTTGGCTTCGTGAGGATAACCTTGCACTTTTATGGAACGTTAGATTCATGAAAGAGGAATGGTGTAATGAATGTTCTGCACTGGGGTTTGTTGACAATGTAGTGAAAGTTTCATCTTTGATAGCTCTGGGGCTATTTTTTGAATGGAGACAGGTGGAGTGAGATTTATAATGAATAAATGACTTATCAAATGTTGAATATATAAATATGAAGTAGTTTATTCTGCTCAGAATGTGTACTGTTGAGTAATTACTCTCGAAATGTCAAGGAAAAAATCTAGAAATTCATTACAACGATTAATTCACATGAATTTTCTATATTTTGTTACTGACAAATCAATTTATTTCTGCAATATTAAAATAAATTGATAAAAATCTTTAAAAATTGTGAAAATTCAAGCAATTGTTGCACTGAATTGTCAATATAATGTAGGACATTAAAGCGGTCGTTGGAATATTAATAGTCTCCTCATGTGAAATACTCAATTGCTTTGAATTTGTAAGATGATTAACGAATTTGTTCTTCTTAAGTCTCTTTTCTTTTTTCTTCGCTACAATTAAAAGAAAAGTTCTCTTGTGTTATCGTTTTGGATTGGAAGAGGGAGAGAACTTTTTTCTTGAAATTAATCTGTATTTTTGTATACAATACAAAAACATTTGTATTCTTGTGGATGTTTCGATGATGAATTGTTTGGTTTCGTGAGGGGAACCTTGCACTTTTTTTATGGAACGGCAGGTTAGGAATGTTCTGTACTAGGGTTTGTTGACAATTTAGTAGTAGTTCCATTTTTGACAGCTCCGGAGCTATTTTTTAAATGGAGACAGGTAGAGTGGGATTTATAATAAACAAATGACTTATCAAATATTGAATTTATAAATATAAAGTAGTTTATTCTGCTCAGAATGCGTACTGTTGAGTAATTACTCTCGAAATGTCAAGGAAAAAATCTAGAAATTCGTTACAACGATTAATTCACATGAATTTTCTATATTTTGTTACCGACAAATCAATTTATTCCTACGATATTAAAATAAATTAATAAAAATCATTAAAAATTGTGAAAATTCAAGCAACTATTGTTCTGAATTTCCAATCTTATATAGGAAATTAAAACGGTCGTTGGAATATTAATACTCCCCTCATGTGAAATACTCAATTGTTTTGAATTTGTAAGATGATTAACGAATTTGTTCTTCTTAAATCCCTTTTCCTTTTTCTTCCGTACAATTAAAAGAAAATTTCTCTTGTGTTGTTGGTCTGGATTGAAAGAGGGGGGAACTTTTTTCTTGAAATTAATCTAATGATAAGTTGTTTGGTTTCGTGAGGATAACCTTGCACTTCTTTTACGGAACGTTAGTTTCATGAAAGCGGGATGGTGTTCTGAATGTTCTGTACTGGGATTTGTTGACAAGTTAGTGATAGTTTCATCTTTGATAGCTCTGGGGCTATTTTTTCAATGTAGACAGGCGGAGTGAGATTTATAACAAAAAAGTGACTCATCAAATGTTGAATTTATAAATATTAAATTGTTCATTCTTTCCAGAATGACGTGTACTGTAGAGTAATTACACGGACGAAAAAATTTAATAGAAAAACCTATCGAATTCGTTAGAAAATTCTATTGAATTTTTATTGAACTGTTCTATTAGTTTTTGGCCGATTCTATTGAAATGTTCAATAGAAAATATTCAGTAGAAAAAGTCAATAGAATTCAATTTTTCTATATAACTTATTCTATTGAGATATTTTCTATAGAATTTCCTCGGCTCAAATTTTCTAAATTTTTTCGTTTGATTTTCTTGATGAGAAGAAAAGAAAAATAGAATGAAAAAAACTTAGAAAATTTGAGTCGAGCAAATTCAATACAAAATATATGAAAAGAATAAGTTATATAGAAAAATCGAATTCTCTTGACTTTTTCTATTAAATGTTTTCTATTGAACATGTCAATAGAATCCGCCAAGAACTAATAGAAAGTTTAATAGAAATTCAATAGAATTTTCTGACGAATTCGATAGGTTTCGATAGATTTTCTATTAAATTTTTTCGTCCGTGTACTCTTTAAATGTCAAGTAAAAAATCAGGAAATTTTGATAACCATGAATACAATTCAGTAGTGAAGTGGTAAACCGGTATAAGTCGATTTTGACTATTGCCCAGTTTTCAATGAATATCTGAAAATCTAAGGGAAATAGCAAAATTTTTGTCATAACCTTTTGTGTAGAGCAAATGGAGAGCTACAAAAAAGGAAATACAACAATTTCGCTATTTCCCTTAGATTCCGAGATATTTATTAAAAACTGGCTAATAGTCGAAATCGACTTATACCCGTTTACCACTTCGGTACTGAATTCGAACTTTCAAGTCTATAAAATAATGAAAATCGTTAAAAATTGTGAAAATGCATGGAATTATTGTTCTGGATTTTCAGTGCGAAGAAAATCCAAGCGGTTTTTGGGAAATAAATAATCTCCTAACATGAAAAACTAATTTTCTTTGAATTTCCGAAATAAATAAAGAATTTGTTCTTCTTAAGTCTCTTTTCTTTTTTCTTCTGTACAATTAAAGGGAAAGTTCCCTCGTCTTGTGTCGTTTTGGATTGGAAGAGGGGGAGAACTTTTTTCTTGAAATTAATCTGCTTTCTTGTAGATGTTTCGATGATGAGTTATTTGGCTTCGGGAGGAGAATCTTGCACTTTTATGGATTATCAAGTTCCTGATGTTTTGAATATTTTGTACAGGGTTTTGTTGAGGATTTAGTGGTAGTTCCATCTTTAATCGTAAGAAAACGAAGAAAAAACCATATGCTTCTGCCGTCATGCCGATATCGAAATGGAGCGAAATTTATAACATAAAAATGACTCATCAAATGTTGAATTTATCTGAAATGGTTTATTTTTTCTAGAATGATGATGTGCACTTTAGGGTAATTACTCGTGAAGTTCTAAGATAAATAAAGAATTTGTTCTGCTCAACTATTTTTTCTTTTTTCTTGGGTACAATTAAATGGAAAGTTCTCTCATATTGTGTCGTTTTGGATTCGAAGGGGGGGAGAACTTTTTTCTTGAAATTAATCTGTCTTGTTGTAAATGTTTCGATGATGACTTGTTTGGTTTCGTGAGAACCTTGCACTTTTATGGAACATTAGGCTCATGATATTCTGAATGGTTTGTCCTGGGTTTTGTTAACAATTTGATGGTAGTTTCATCTTTAACAATGAGAAAATGAGTTGAAAACAAAGGAAAACAAATGTCTACGGTAATGGCGACATCGAAAGCTCTGGCGCGATTTTTTGGATGTCGGCAGGCGGAACGAGATTTATGTAACGTGAAAAGGTAGTGCCTATTAACACGCTCCACGGTAACTTTGACCGTGGATATACGGGACGTTTTTCCGTGGATTCAAGGTAATTTCTACCGTGGATACATGGGAGATCGTGGACCCTCAACTTGTACTTCTCAAATTAAATCTAGACAATAAACTAGACACATCGAATCAATTGATAAGTGATATGCAGATAGTTGACTAGTAAATAATTTTCTCAAAATATTAATTCTTTGAATACGAACATCAGTCTAGATTAACGCAAATAACAAATGAAATAAACAGTTGCCAAATAGTTCACTAAAGGCAAATAAATGATGAAATAAATATTTTTTTTACATTTTATGTGAATGTTTTTTCAACAATATTCATATTGTTCACAACTCTGAAACCCGAGTTGAAAACCAAAGTTTATAACAGAGATCTCAGACAAGATGTGAATGTTTTTTTGGCCCCGAATTGAAGAGCGAGTCTCGAAATGGCGTGCAAATGATTCTAAGGATGATTTTTTAACCCGGGGAGACTCCTAGACCCGACTGGACAATGTTGTCACAACTCTGTTTTTCAACTCAATTGTCAGAGTTGAAAAGCGGAGTTCATGACAGAGATGTCAGACAAGATGTGAATGTTTTTTTGGGCCCGAATGAAAGAGCGAGTCTCGAAATGGCGTGCAAATGATTCCAAGTGGTAATGGCATTGAAAGCTCTGGGGCAATTTTTTGAAGGTAGAGGACGTTGAGACAATAGAGCGAGATTTATAACATAAAAATGACTCATCAAATGTTGAATTTATTTGAAATAGTTTATTCTGCCCAGAATAATGTGCACTGTTGAGTAATTACTCTTAAAATTTGTAGTAAAAAATGTAGGAATTTTTTACAACTATTAATTCACAAGAAATTTCTGTTTTGGTACCAACAAATTACTTTATTCTTGGAATATTTAATGAAATCAATGAAAATTATTAAAAATTGGAGAAATTCAAGCAACTATAGTTCTGAAGTTTCAATCTATAGAAAATTCAAGCAGTCGTGGAAAATACAAATAATCTCCTAATATAAAAAACTCAATTCCGTTGAATTTCGAAGATGAAGACAGAATTTTTTCTTGTCAAGTCTCTTCTCTTTTAACATCGGTACAATTAAAAGGAAAGTTTTTCGTATTGTATTGTTTTGAAGTGGAAAAGCGGGACGAACTTTTTTCTTGAAATTAATCCATCATCTTTTAGATGTTTCGATGATGAGTCATATGTCAACAATTTCGTTTTGATTCAGATGAGTCATATGGTTTCGTGAGGACAACGTTGCATTTCTTTCATGGAACATTAGGTTCATGGTTTTCTGAATGCTCTGTACTGGGTTTGGTGACCATTTAGTGGTGGTTTCATCGTTCATGATGAGAAAACAAGGAAGAAAACAAAAGAAAATTAATTTTTATGCGGCAGTGATGATATCGAAAGGTCTGGGGTCATTTTTCGAACGTAGACAGGCGGAGTGAGATTTATAACACAAAAATGACTCATCAAATGCTGAATGTGTCTGAAATAGTGTATTCTGCCCTGAATGATGTGCACTGTTAGGTAATTAAATACCCAGGAAACTGTGGGTGGGAAAAAATGTTGGAAAAGAAACGTGTTTTGGCCACCATTCAAAATATTCTTGACAGTGTCCAGTATCACCAATAATTGGGGATAGATTTCTAAAAATCAGTGACATGTCTCTAAAAATCCAGATTTCTTTTCGCTGCTCATGTGCATTTTTCATGTGAATAGTTAACAATTTCATTTTCAGTTATTATTTAAGGATATCCAAGTATTTTTTACCGTTTAGTACAAACCGCACTATGAATTCAACCATTTTGAATCATCCAATTCGTTAATAAAATTGCGCGAGAAAATTTTTAATAAAATCGTGAATATTTAGCGTCCTTTGAATGACATTTTGCGTGGAATTATTATTTTTTTAAACATTCTTTGTTTCGAAATGTATAATTGAAATTGTTTAAACATTCGAAAACCCTATTTTTTTACGCATGAAATCGATTTCGGGTAAAATTCTGAATGTGAATTTTTTACGATTTTGAACATTCGATTTTTATAGTGGAACATTAATTGTTTATCAATTTTTTATGGAAAATGCTCGTAATTTTGAAAAATTACAATTTTTTAATTATTTTACCAATCTTTCTCCAAAATAAAATTTCTATTTTTTTCAGATTGTTAAAGTGCATTCTAACGGTTCAATATCGAAATTCAATTTCAGACCTGCAAAGTTTAAATAATAAAATCATTGTAAAATTTTCGGAAACTTAGGCTCGAATGGGGCTCAAATGAAAGCTCTTCAAACATTTTCAATCATCAAATTTGTCAGTTAAATTGCGTGAGAAAAATGTGGAAAACAATGATGAATATTCAGCGTCATTCAATTACATTTTGCACGTCATTATTTTTCACATATTTGTTGTTTATAAATAACTAACTGGAATTGTTTAAACTAGCATGAAAAATTCCACTTTGAAATTTTTTTTATCAATCTTCCTCCAAAGTAAACTTTCTAATTATTTTTTAGATTTGTAAAATGTCTCGTAACAGTTCAATATCGAGATTCAAATTCATACCTGCCAAGGTTAAATATTAAAATCATTGCTCAAATGAAAAAGCTCGCATGAAAGCTCTGATGTTCGACTACAAAAGTAGAAAAGCATTTCACTGAAAAAATAAATAGCCAAAGTTCTTGGATATCCTTAATGACGATTAGAGCACACGAGAATGAAAACTTAAAGCTTGAGAAGGGGTTGCTCTCCACGAAATTTTCGAGCCGAACCAATAAATAATCATTAAGCGATTCATGCAATCTTGGAAAGGTAAATCTATCCGGGTCGGAGAGCAACGCTGCTCATTCCAATCCATTACCATACGCTGCTCAATCCCTTGTATTCATGAAAGGAACACAGACATTACCTGGGAATTATTCAAGTGATGAATCTCCCGGAACGAGGATAGGGAATATAATATGCATATGGGAAGGAGATACGAAAAAAATCATTCGTGTGGCTTCGGGATATTTTCAAACCGCACACTCCATCACGAGATTTATTTATACAAGTCAAGTGGTTCCATTGAACATTCTGAATAGTTGTGAATATGAGATGTAGCTTGAGTTAACAGAGCTGTTACATAAATGTGAATGGAAAAGACTACAGGAACCGTAGACTTGCTAATTGCTTCAAGTGAAAATGTTACTTTTATTTTCATTTCGCGAAATTGAAAGCTCATTGCTTTGCCAGCTCGTTCGTGTCAAATCAGTGACGTTCCGAGAAAGCAGTGGGTATTTTTGAAAGTCAGGCGTTTGATATAAAGAAGTTTACAATTTAGTGACAAAAAGCGCGCACGAAAAATTTTTATAGAAAAACCGAGCGAATTCGCGAGGCACTTCCATTGGATTTTTATTCAATTTTCAACTAATTGGTGGCTGATTCTGTTGAAATATTCAATAGAAAATACTTTATAGAAAAAGTCAATAGGATTCGATTTTTCTATATAATTTATTCTATTGAGATATTTTCTATAGAATTTTCTCAGCTCAAATTTTTGAAAAGAAAAATTTAGAATCAATGAAATTATTATTAATCTTCATAGTTAATATTAAGGAAGTAGGGTCATGGAAACTGTGGAGAAAACAATAAACTGCACTAGATTATTAATTTAAGCTTCCTCAGGCTTCTTGACAATTGAATATATAGTCATATTATTCTCTGAAATATTCCATGGTGGGAACTCTAAACACATTATTACGTTTATAAAACATTAAAAATCTGGCACGCCACACTATCAACAGAAAAATTTGAACCGAGGAAATTCTATAGAAAATATTTGAATGGACTAAGTTGTATAAAAAAATTGAATTCTATTGCCTTTTACTATAAAATATTTTCTTTTGATAAAAAACTAATAGAAAGTTCAATAGGATTCCAATAGAATTGTCTAGCGAATTCGCTAGGTTTTTCTACGATTTTTTTTCATTTGTGAGGAAGAATGGGATGGTTTAACATAAGTCAAAAATGCGTTTTCGATGAATCTTTTGAAATCTCAAAACACAAATTTCACAAAGAAAAGAGAGTTTTAGTTTTTAGGGAAGGATCACTCAGCTCTAGTGAATTTCACTCAATTCTAAGATATTTTTTCTATAAATTTTAAAGAAAATCGCTTATTCTAGATTTTTTTGAATGGAATAAATTTGAAATTCTTGGGAATTTTTAGAAAAGTTGTACTCATTCAGCTTTAGTCAATTAAAGTTAATTAAAATTTTTTTTCCTCTAGATTTCAGAAGAAAAATCTCTAATTCTAAGTTTTTCTAGAATTTTCCAAGGTTTCTACGCATTCTTAGTCTTTTTTTAAATTCCCGTATTCTCAAAATTTTCGAGTCAGTATGAAACATCGTGATAATTGGAAATAAAAACCCCTAAAAATGAAAATAAATACATTTTTCCACTCCATGTTGCCAATAACATTTTTTCCAAAGCGAGATATCAGAGCTATCAAAGATATACTTCTAAAACTTTCACTATCTCCCTTTAATTCTAAAAGCTTTAGTGAAAACCAAAGCCTAATAAAACAAATTTATTCCTCTCATTTCTCATTCACTATTCATCTCGCGACTCCATAAATTGATTAATATTGGCATTCTTTGAATGGCTATACCCTCAAAGGAATATAAGAATTTCCACAAGTTTTCAATAGCTGCTGATACCAACAATAGGGTGAAGATGCCTCCGGTTTCATTTCGAAGTCTAGAAGAAAAGCTCCAAAACGACGCAGAATTTTCCTATTTGGCTTCGTCTATCTCGACTTATTCACAATTGAAAAAAATTGACTTTTTTGTAGTCCGAAGGGTCAGGTAAATTACATCCGACTATTCTGGACATTCAATTTGCATAGCAGATCCAGAAGAATCTTCAAACGCTTTCCGCCGTTAGGTATTGATTCTCAGAGGTGAACCGTGTTCCTGTTGTCAATGAAATCTTGCTGTATTCGGTGAGAAGAACTATGAGCAGTTATTATGTTAGTAATGATGTAATAACATTTGGTCAATACTTGCTACTGTACGTATGAACGTGAATTTTTCCCCGTATTTCTGTGAAAATTTCACAGAAATGCTCAGAAATTTTACCAGAAATACCAAGAAATTTTACCTTAACAACACTAGAATTTTTCATATCCGGTGGATTGTATTTTTTTCCAGAACTCGTACTAGAATTTTTCTAGAAAATTTCTCTCCGTGTGAAAAAGCCTTGTAAATTCGTTAGAAAATTCTGTTGAACTTTTTATTATCCAGTGCAACAAAATAAGACCAAGTTTTTCTCCAAAAATGATATTACTACCATTTATACATTTTACGAATATATCATATTAAAAAATTCAATACATGGAGAAAAAAATTAGAGAAAAATTACCGAACAATTCAAGAAATCGCGGAGCGCACTCGATGTTCAGTACTGATTTACCCTCTGTCGGGGAAAAACTGCGAGTGATTTCGGAGATGTTTTCGAAAATGATTTCGGAGAGTTGGGGTTATTTGATTTCAGTGATGTCGGTGATTTCACCTGATTTCGGAATAATTTGATGCGAAAGTGGCGCCGTGATTTCGGGAGTAAGTAGCCCTTCGGTTTTTTCCCCGACAGAATCGTAAGATATTTCGCTGAACGATTACCTTTCGTACAGTGAAATTTACAACGACTTTTTACGTAATTTTTGTTCAACTTTTCTCTCCATATAGAATTACATTTTCTATGCAACTTATTCTAGTGGGATATTTTCTATAGAAATTTATCGATTTCAAATTTATTGTTTTTTTGCTTGATTTTTTTCAAGAAAAGAGGAGGAGAAAGAAAGGTATTTCTATAGGAAATGTCTCAATCGAAAAAGTTGTATGGAAATACGAAATTCTACTGGTTTCCAATTGAAGCGGCCAAAATCTAATAGCATTGTCAACAGAAATCCAACAGAATTTTCTATCAAACTCACTAGATTATTCCACAAAATTTTTGCATGCGTGTACCTTTACGAAAAATTAACTATTCCCAATTGTTCCTATTTAGTCATACTATGAATGCCAAAAATACATACTCATCAAATATCAGAGCCTGAGAGACGGAAGAAATATGGCGATACAAGTATAGAATGAGCAATAGACATGGCATGACATTGATTGACGTGAACCATTGGGCACTAATTTTAGCCGGTGAATGACTCGTCCTTCGTCTCTCTGGAGAGGATACTTGTGTATTTCATCACTTCGTCGGCTAGGTGATCGAAACAATGTGCGAATTACACGCTGTTAGAGTGAAGTCTGTAATGATCTTCATTTATAGCAACGGATATGATTGATGGCTGTGCAGATAATTGACGCATTGGCAGACAACTCCAACTTGAGGATATACAAGTAGTTGGGGCAATCTTTTCTGGGGGAAATCCTTCTTAGAGTTTATAGAATCGGCCGGGAGGATTTTGCGGCGTAATTTCAAATTTAGTTTCCGATAATTTTTTTTGAGAAAAGGATTTTGGGAAAAGGAAATTTAACACGTTGCGTCTGTAAACGCTAAATACTCCCTACCTTCAATCCAATAGTTCATTGCTTTAAGGTATATCCCTAGAAAACAAGATTTTTTTAAAGATTGTCCCCATGTTTTTCCTAGACAATGTTAAGGGACAATGTTAAGGGATATCCCTAAAAAACACGTTTTTCTTAAGATTTTCCCCATGTTTTTTATAGGTAATGTTTACAATAGTTCCCAGCTATTGAAAAAAATGCCATGTAGCTGTACTAGACAGTTTAGGAGATAATAAATAGTTAAATCAGGGCTTCTAACAAACGAAGCATAGGCCAAACGGGGGTTATGGGTTCCCCGAACTCGACTTTTCCATCTTATGAGAAAACGGTTCTTATGATAGGGTGACCAGGCCAACTGCTGGACGGTTAAAGGAAATTTGAGTTTCGTGGTAAAGTCTAAAATAAAAAAATCACCTAAATGGGGATATGATGGCTTCTATACCTGCAAGAATGTTTTAATTAGCAGAAAAAAATTGTTTAAAGTGAAAATAAAACAAAGAATAATTAAATTGAGAAATTAGAAGTTGAATGTAGCCGAAACCACCAATTTCTGGACGACTGGGGGATATTTTTTTTTATTTATTAAATGTTGATCAATAGAAGAAAATAATTGATCACATAATTATACACAAGGGATATTATGGAGAGGTGAAATAATTAATCCAATTTTCATTTTATTTGTGGAATATTCAATGCAAGTTGAAATCGTCCAGAAATTGACCTGTTTACCCTATTCTGAAAGAACTAATCAGTGATAGATTGATAAATTTCGAATATTGTTTTTTTTTGTAAAATTTTGTACTACTTAGTTTCTGCGATATTTAACTGTATAAAATGGAAATTTCGTGAAAGCATTCCTTATTTGATGCAAACAATGGATTAACAAATAATTCCTTATGTGATTCAAACAGCTATTGTTGCCTGCATCGACAATACATGAAAATAGAAAAACTCAATAACTTATGAGAATGCAATAAATTAAGTTGTTTAGAATTTTTTCCGGAAATCCATAGCGACTAACTTTTGGGTGTTATTCTCTTCGGATATACCTTAAAGTGTTTTCTCGTGCACATAACGGTAATGACTCTGTTCTTCACACCGTCTAGTTATTTTTGCGTTATTAAAAAACATAAGTTTCCGGACAGACGATTGGGAACAATCGCATTACAAGGTTCTTAATTAGTACGGCGGCCATATTGGGTGCACCTAGAAAAGTGGTTCATTAGAATTGAATAAAACCCTTTAATTGAAATTTAATTGAAATTTTTACTTGTTTCCAAAGAGAGGATTAAATTACATTACATTGGAGCGATTATAAATTATTAGTATCAAATGAATTTTTATTGAGTTCAAAGAAAAAGCGTATTCAATTCAAATAAAGAAAATTTTTTAATACAAGAAAAATCTGTTTAATATTAAAGACGAACTTATTTGGTTCAAATGAAGATTTATTAGTCATAAAAAATACAATTTATTTAATATGAATAGGACCTTGAATAAGAAAAATTTTTAACTAGAGTAAAAACTTTAATTCGTACTATTTGAATAAACTTATCTATTTGGTTCAAATAAATACGTTTATTTAAATAGTACCAAATGAGTTTTGTTTACATTAAATAAATGTTTTTTACTATTAATAAATCTTTTTGTGGTCCAAAAAAATTCGGTATTTATACCAAATAAACAGTTTTCTTATTTGAGAAAATTTCTTTCTTTGAACTAAATAAATTGTTTGTTTAATATAAGTACACCTTTTTTCTTGGAACAAGTAAACAAGTTTATTCATTGGTAATAACAATATTCTCGAAATGATTAAAAAATTTCGAATAAACATTTTTATTTGATTTTCAAAAAAAACATTTTCATCACGCTGTGACGAAAAGTGAACTTTTCGGCACGCTCCGCGTGCTTAAAAGTCCAATTTCCGCCACATTGTGATGAAAAATATTGTTCGTAACTCGTGAAAAAATGCTTTTTAGCTCGTGGGATTATATCACTCGCCTTCGGCTCGTGATATAAACCTCCCACTCGCCAAAAAACACTTTTTTGCACTCGTTACGAAATATACTATTTTCTGCGTGTATTTTAAAGCATCAGACCTCCCTCGGGCGACATAAGTTGAGATGTCTGGGAGAATTAAACGATTGAACAAAAATTACTTGTCTCAAGTAAATGTTTGAGATATTAGAAATTTTTTGGTCACTGTAGGAGTACAAATATTATCAATTAGGAAATTTTCTCACGACAAACAGTATTCAAGAGCAATATTTTATTTTACAATTTCAAGGTGCAAGAAAAAAGTTATGTATATTTTATTACCCTATTTCTCGCAAATCCGAAAATACCCCAACCGCACATAGTTGCGACAGAGGTATAGGCGACTCAGCTTGTAATCCCCTCTGGTAGGGTAGGTGGGATGAAACGCGATGAGTGGAGTAGGAATATATAGATATACGTATGCAGCAAGAAGGTTAGAGTACACGAGGACGAAAAGGGAATAGTTGGAAAAAGCCTCGGGCGGGGCTGTGTATAATGCAAGCTCTACTCTCTCGCCATCTATACCAGTTTTCCTTCCATTCGCCCAGGTGAAAACCAAATTGAATGACTACCAATACATGCGCAGAGTACGTGGAATAGAATTCTCCCTTCCTTCTTTTTTTCCATTCTTTTTTCTCGGAACCTTTTTAAGTTTTTTCTTTTTTCATTCCCTTCTAACATCGATGGAACTATATTTCATACAACTCGACTTGTACCATAAGCTATTTTAAGCCCAGAATAATGAGAAGTAGTACAAAATGGGAGAGGAAATGAAATGGGGAGAGTTCGGCATAATTATACATTTCTTTTGAATCTGTCGCTTGAAAGAAAAAATTAATTAATTCCGATTTTGAATTTTAAATTTTTGGGGTTTCACCATTCGTGACGAGTGACAAAAGTAATTTAGCTTCACGCACGAAAAAATTCAATAGAAAAACTTACCGAATTCGTTAGAAAATTTTATTGAATTTCTATTGAACTTTGTATTAGTCTTTGACTGATTCTATTGACATGTTCAATAGAAAACATTCAATAGAAAAAGTTAACAGAATTCGATTTTTCTATATAACTTATTTTTTAAATATATTTTCTATACAATTTACTCGACTCAAATTTTCTAATTTTTTTTTTATTCGATTTTTCTTTTCTTCTCATCAAGAAAATCAAACGAAAAAACTTAGAAAATTTGAGCCGAGGAAATTCTATAGAAAATATCTCAATAGAATAAGTGTCATAGAAAAATTCAATTCTATTGATTTTTCTACTGAATATTTTCTATTGACCATTGAATCGGCCAAAAACCAATAGAACAGTTCAATAGAAATTCAATAGAATTTTCTAACGAATTCGATAGGTTTTATCTATAAAATTTTTTCGTCCGTATTCTGGAGGAATTCATTATTAGGAGGAATTATTGATTTCATTGAATAGCAGTCAGGAGGGATGAGGAAATAGCAGAATAAACATCATTAGTCGTGCGAGGATTGCCGATTAAACTGGAACATTATTTATTAGGAGGGGTGGGGTGAAATGGATTGATTTTTTATAAACCGTTTATGAAGGTTTGAATCAGCAAATTGCAGTTTTGAAATTATTGTATGGATTTTCCTAAAAAAATAGATTGTTAATTGTTTTCTGGTTTAAAACATGTTTTGCAATAGTTTAAAATGTCAAACAAAATTGTGAAATGGAATAATGCAAATTGTTGAAGCTTTTGGACACCATTTTTGGCATGAAAAGATTTTTAGTGAAATTCCGAATGAAATCTGGAAACCCTAGGAAATTTATACAGTAGTGAAGTGGTAAAACAGTTTAAGTCGACTTATCTCCCAGTTGAGTTTTTGAGGAATATTTTTGAATCTAAGGGAGATAGCGAAATTTTCGTAAGTACATTTATTGTAGCACTCAATCGGCTCTACAAAAATGGTTATAAACAATTTTGCTACCTCTCTTAGATTCCGAGATATTCATTGAAAACAGGTCGATAGTAAAAATTGACTTGTACCGTTTTACCACTTCGCTACTGAATAAATTTCCTAGGATTTCCAGAAAATGCTCTTTTTCATTAAATCATTATTTTATAAATGAATGTAAAGATTTTGTTAAGAACTTTATTTATTAGGAGAAGTGGGGCAAAATCGATTAGATTTTTTAATGTTCCTCTCTCAGGAATAAACATCATAAAGGGGACGAAGTTTTCACTCCGGGAAAAAAAAATTCTTTTTTCATTAAGAATCCAACGAATCATTACCGTTTTAAAGAAAGTTAAAAATCCCTGTTTTGTCCCACTTGCACCTACTGCTCGTAACATGTCGACATCGTTAATAGTTGTTGTGGGGAATAATTTATATCATTGTATGGCAATTGTTATGGAAGATGACGGAAGAAACGTCATTAGTCCTACGAGGACTGCTGAATAAACTGGAACTTTATTTATTACGACGGGTGGGGAAAACGGATTGATTTTTTTGAAAGTTCCGCAGGAATAAATATGACAAAGGGGAAGAATTGATTCTCCCATGGAAAGAAAATTCTTCTTTTTCATTAAAAATTCAATGAGTCGTTAACGTTTTAACGAACGTCCAAAATGTCAGTTTCCCCTATCTGCACCGACTGCTCCTCATATGTCAACATCATTAATAGTTGTTGCGAGGAATAATTTATATTATTGATGAAGAAATAGCAGAATAAACATCATTTTTTATTGAGTCAACAACGTTTTCAAGAAATTCAAGAATGCGTTTCGTCCCACTTGCACCAACTACCTCTCACAGTTATATAATTTAATGTTATATAATTCAAAGTTATATAATAATTTAACGTATAATTGATATAATTTAATATATAATTGAACGACAGTTCAGGGTCATTACAAAGGGAAATAATTCTTCGTTCCATGGGAAAACCATGATTTTTTTCCATTGAATTTTTTTTGTAATACCTCCGCAGGTATTACAAAAAATAGGAAAAAAATAGGATGTGTTATAGGCGCGTGCGAAAAAGTGAAATTTTATGCACTAGTAATACAAAATACCATTTTATCCCTATTCATAAAGAAATAAAAATTATTTTCAGGACTTTAGAATTTTAGGGACTTCATAACCAACTATTAATGATACTAAAAAATAACAAAAAAAAACAGCTTTATTTTGAGAATTATGATCTTAAATTGAGACTTTCAAAACTCTCAACTTAAGGATATCCAAGTGTCTTCCACAGTTGGGTACAGACCACATTATAATTTCAACCATTTTTAATCATCAAATTTGTCAATTAAATTGCGTGAGAAGAATTTGAAAAAAAATCATGATTATTCAAATTACATTTTACACAGAATTATTATTATTTTAAACGTTCGTTGTTTATAAGTAAATAATTGCAATTGTTTAAACTTTTGGAAGCCTATAGAAAATGCTCATAATTTTCAAACGTTGTAATTTTTAAATTATTTCATTACTCTTCCTCCGAAAGTAAACTCTCTATTTTTTTTAGGTTTTTAAAATATTTTTTAAGGGTTCAATATCAATATTAAAATTCAGACCTGCAAAGTTCGAATAATAAAATCATTGTAGAATGTCCGGAAACTTGGGGTCAAATGGGACTCAAATGAGAGCTCTGATGTTCGGCTACAAAAGTAGAAAAGCATTTCACTGGCCAAAAAATAGTTAAAGGAGCTTGGACATCCTTAACCCTAGTCTGGTCCCGAAACGCGACCCCGCAACCCTGGTCACATCCGCGGGGATTCCCCGCCCTCTTATTTAGGCTCTAGCGTTGTCAAATTCACTCTACACTACCCGGGCGCGTTTAGCGAGGTTCCGGCAACGTCGCGTTATGATCAGTTTCATTTAACATGGGAAAAAGTAATTCATTTGTTCGAATTAATTTGTTTTCGTTAGGAATTTCGGGAAATATGTTATTCTGAAAAGGACCATAATTCTTTGGATACTTCAGTTGACGAAGTCAATTTTTTTTTATTTTTCTGGTTAGCCAGTCAATTGTAATTAAAGAAAAACGACGCGCGGTGGGGTTTCCCTCATATGGTGACCAATCTAGGGTTAAGAACCCCCGACTTCAAATTACGACGTTTGAAAATCTTATTTGAGACCTTTGAAATCTTGAAATAAGGTATTTTTCTGAGTGTCCTGAATACGGACTAAATAAAATGACTCTGAATAAAGTGACTTTTAACACTGAAATAGGGTGACAGATTCCTAAGAATTATGAATAAGATTCCTAAAAAGATGAGTCCCTAAAAATCAAGACTGTTTTTCTCTGCGTTGCAAACATTACGAAATTCTAATCATTAATCCTATGATTCAATTCCACTCCCGACAATCGCTGTTGCTTTAGAGCGATTTCCGAAGGAAAAATATATAGTGCACGTCATACTTTTTGTTTCGAATGGAAAAAAAAATTGAAGAGATTCTTTAGAAATCGCTGGATGGGAGAGGGAAGTCAATCTTCCAGCCGATGTGACGATAACAGAACCTTAGGAAAAGAATGGAGAAGAAAATAGAGATAAAAATGTCCATTGAAAGCACACGGGGGCAAGAAAAAGGACAGACGTATCTGCGCCGCCTTACCTTGACCCAACGGCCTGGGAGATTGAGGTGTCGTTAGTGCGAATGGACAGTATATAGGATACTTCCCTTATTCATAAAGAATCGGAATAACTTCAGAGCTTGGACCTTCATTGAGTATTTACATTTTCCGCCTTCACGGTCTCGTGTAAGCTCAACCCGGGCTCAAAGTGGTCCCATTAACCACCATTAGTTCAAGCTGGTACCCGTGGATAAAATCGAGCCTAGGTCAGGGTTGGCGCATCGAGCTCCGAACAGACTTGTCACAGTCTGGCTACATTATCTTGGACCCTTTCCACTGATGGGTCATTTTACTTGGTGCCCTGCCTCATTTAGTGCGATTAGAATTTTGCATACGATTTTTTGTTATTATGAAAAAAAAAACTTTTGAATACTGAGAGACACGGAGAAAATTATGTTCAACTAGTTGCTGAAATTCACCAAATTTTCTCCGACCCTTGTGACTCTTAATCTGACGCTTGTGACCCTTTATCTACCCCACATGACCCTTAATTTGATCCTTGTAACCCTTAATGTGACCCTTAATTGTGGAGTCTTAATTTGGAGTACTAAATTTTTATCACCAGAAATCGATTTGGTTTTTTATAATACAGAGAAACAAACTTTTTGAAAATTATTCTAAAAATCAAAGCAACGATTAAACTTATCGCCTTCATCTTTGAACTCGGTCGAAGCCACATCCAAAGAATTTTTTTCATTATTAACGTTATATATGTATGAAATTTGAATTAATGTCGATGGATTGGGCTCAATAATACCTACAGTAGACTCTCGATAACTGTCCTCCCGTTAACTGTCGCTATTCCAGGAATTTCGAGCGTTTTTCGCGGAACGTAAACCTCCCCCACTCGCACGTCTCGATTCCTTGCAGTTTTCCCTAAATTCCGCCCCTAATCGTGTCACACGCTCAGTTGTTTCTATTTCCATAAACTAAACGAGAAGAAAACGAACAAAATAAATCCCCTCTCCACATGCATATTACCACTAGTCCCTTTAAATTTCAGGGAATCGGTGCGCGGAGTGGGGGCCGTTTTTAAGTGTCGCTTTCGCGGAACTGCGATCGATATTGGTCCCGACGAGCGACAGTTAAGGATAATCGGGCGAGGAGGAAATGTAGGAGGTGTGGCGGAAGGGTTTCTATTGTTTTCCTGCAGAAAACCAATCGCTGAACAAAAAAATTTTTCCCATTCGGATTCAAAATTCAGGCAATATTAGGGAGTATCTCCGGTTAAAAATTATTTTTGGAGCTAATCAAATTTATTTGTATCTGTTCCACGCATTGAATGGTTTTCAGATTTTTTTTTTTTTAATAAATGAAAAAATATTAATCCATGCGAAAAAGTGGCAACATCGTCGGTAGTGTTTTTTTTTTCACCAGGAGCTGGTACCACTGGCTCGAGGGAGCTCCAATCACAACGCTTTATCACTCTCTCTCAAGAGACGTTTAAATTGACCGCGCTACCCCCCTCACCCGATCGGTACTCGAGACGTTGCTGCTCGTTTGGGCTGCGTGCGCAGAAATTTCATTTTTCAGTACTTTTTTCGCCATTATTAATAAACAATGCTCCTAGGCGACAATCTTTTTCACTCAAAAAATCATTGATCACATGTTCTAAATGTGTATAAAGTTTCATGACTTTGGCTGCTTTTTTTCCTTGAGTTTTGCTTTTTTTTTGTAATTTCCATAAGATCACGGGTTAAATGACCACTTTTTCAAAAATTCATAATAAATTAACCATGTTCCCCAGCAGTTTGAACCTTTGCACACGCCTTTTCCATCATTTAAAGAATACGTAAAAAATAAAAGAGAAAAATGGCTGCTTTTTTTGTAACCCTCCGGGCTCGCCCGATTATCCTTAGCGGGCGTCTGCTATATTTATATTTGAAAAAAAAGGATGAGAAAAGAGAAAATTCAATGAGCAATTAAAGAAACAGTTCGTCACATACATATATACATACGGATAGGGTCTAAAAATGACATAGTCGGACTTTTTGGATCATAATAGGTTATATATAACACAAAAAATTCAAAACTTGTATTTGGACGGTTACAATGCTTCCATTTGGAAGAAAAAATTATGGAATTGGAAGCAGGATGAGAAATGTTACCTATAAAACATGAAAGCTTCATGAAGTTATTTCATATTGAGATTTATTTTTATGAATGGTTATGCAATATTGAGCAATTATTCGTCTTCGTCGAATAGTTTTGGATGGAATGCATGGAAAATTTTATAGTTTTGGCATCAATGATCCTCCCGTTTTGCGTCGATATAGGATGAAAAAAAAACAGAAATGGATTTCGCTTCACGATTACTTGACTTATTTGATAATTTTTCTCCGTTCAATTATATATACCTATGTAAAAAATGATATACCATTGTTAAGTGAGACGGACAACGTCTCACCCTTTTATCCACTTATTTCCGAAATTCATTTCATACCTCCTAATTCATTATTTTCTTCCTCCACCCTGCCCTCTCAACTGGTCTCGTGAGAGTTGAGTAGTTACGTAAGCACATGGGTCAGACATTCCGGAAATTAGAGTGTACGGTCCGAGAACGTGAGAGGGCACACTTTCATTTAGGATGTAATGAATTTTTGAAAACACGAACCTTTTCCAGTTCGGGATGATGTTCTGGTTAAAGTCTCTTCAATGGTGGGAGAAAATTGATGATATGTTTACGACTGGATGATTTGGGTTGAGACTTCTCATGAAAATTTGAAGTTTTGCTGAATGTTTTGTTGAAGTGTTCCAGGTGAATCGCAATTTGTTTTTTCAAGACAACCAATGCATTGTTGAAAATGAGTAAAAAGGTGACAATGAATATTCACTGCCAAATTTCTTTGAAATTTCAAGGAATTCCTTTAAATTTCTTGGAATTCTAGTCGATGTCCCAGTAACTATCACTTTACGACAAATCGCGGACACTCTGTTATTTAATTTTCCATGTGTGTAATTGTGCAACTACGATCATTGTTTTCTGACTGGAGGAATAGAAAATTCTCTTTGCCTTACCAGTAAAATGATTTGTCTACTCTTCCTAGGAAAATTTTGAACTTTATTCATTAAAACTTAGAATTTTGCAATTATTTAATCAATCTTTTTCCAAAAGTAAACTTTCTAATTTTTTTTTCGAATTTTTAAATGTTCCAAAAAATGTTCCAAAAATGAAAATGTTGAAATGTTTCCAAAAATTCCATATCGAGATTGAAATTCAAACCTGCAAAGTTTAAATACTAAAGTCACTGTAAAATGTCCGGAAAGTTAAGGAGCATCCGTCAAGTGCGGCTCAAATGAAAACTCTGATGTTCGAGTAGAAAATTAGAAAAGCATTTTACTGAACAAAAAAGAGCCTAAGGACTTGTATAACCTTTTTCCACTTGATGAAATTGAAAAAATTTCTAAAAATTTCCGTAAAATATTATTAGGAATATTTCATTTATACATAACAGAATGCATTCGAAACATCACATTTGAAGGAACCATCAGAGAGCCAACTTTCCGGGGAATTCATGAAAAATTCGAAATTTCTAAAAATTATCCTACAAATCAAATTAACCGAGACAGTTATTGTAACCATCTTCTAACTTCGATATAGTCGCATAGAAACAAATATATTAAGCTATGATTCAATTCATTTCAAGCGCAATATCCAGGGATATCTGCGGAATTCTGATTTTCGAAAAATACAAAATTTTGGAAAAATTTCACAGAAATCAAAATAACGATTATTACTATCACTTTCATCTTCGAACTCGATCAAAAGGACATCCCACCGAATTTTTGATGCCGTCATTCAATGAATTTAGAACATTTTTTTTAGTTATCGTGTTAGAACTGAATTTTTAAGAAATTCGAAAATTGAAAAATTAATCAATGAATTAAATTTCAATTAATGGCGATGGATAGGGCTCAGCAATACCTTCATTTGAGGAAAAAATTATTCAATTCCATCTATTCATTAGCGAGAAATTGAAGAAAAAGTTTGTTACATACACACATACATAGATTCGAACGTACGGACACCGTCTNTACCCGAACGCAGAGCGCATGCCCAAGTGGGGGGAACGTCAGGGCACATGGTGACGCCCACTTTATCGCTCCTAGGATGGGTAAGTGAGATTTACCCTCCTTGGAGCACCGAGCGTCTCATTTACCCTCCTTGGAGCACCGATTATTCAAGTGCCGCGGTAAACTCTCTTTACCCCCTCTCGACAGAGCCCGAGTAAGCGCCGTTTATCGGGCCGAGTGACGAAAATGCATTTTCGGACTTCTGGGATCACAATGGGTCGATATTAAACAAAAAATAGAAAATTTAAATTTGAACGATTACAATCCCTAGTGGAAAAACATAAGGCAGAGGCGTAACATGTCTGATCAGAATTTCGGGTCGGACTTGATCAGTTTCTGATCAAGACCTGAACAGAATTTCCACTCGGGTATGAGTCAATTTGAGAGTGAAATTCGTAAGTGTCCTGGTAGCTCAGATGGTAAGAGCACCCGACGCGACATTGGGAGGTCCCGGGTTCGATTCCCGGCTAGGAAGTTACTAATTTTTTCTCTCAAAAAAATTAAATTTAATTAATGCCTAATGATGGAAGGCGGAGAAACCCTAGTGGAAAAACATAAGGCAGAGGCGTAACATGCCTGATCAGAATTTCGAATTGGACTTGATCAGTTTCTGATCGAGACCTGAACAGAATTTCCACTCGGGATGCTTCCGTTCGAACGTAAAAAATGAAAAAAAAAAACATGCAAGTTCCCCATCACGTCAAACGACGTAATTTTCGCGTGCATGATTTCCATGGTACTTTTTCTGCAACATTTTTAGACAGACAATTCCCAATTGGGAAGCTAAATTTTCCGTGAAATCCGTCGAACTAGACTCCCTGCTAAACAGCAGCAGAGAGCATTCAATAAAACAGAAGCGATGCTAACAATTGTGAAGAGGGTTTCTAAAGGCGTTGCTCTAGAATAACGTGTACGAAGCACAGAAGAGGATACAAGAGCAAGATGAGTGTTTTCATGAGAAGTATAGACGATGGAGCCGTTTCCCCTAGGGGGAGGGGTTGAGAGGATGTAGAGAAGGAGAGAACGGCATAACTCGTTGACGAGATTATAATCAGGCAGGAAGGATTAAAGCTAGAGCCTGGAGAGACTCGTGCGACTACGACGATACTGGGTAAAGTGAAACTATAGGCAATGGCTGTAGAGACAAGAGGGAGAGGTGAATTCGTGGGGTGGTTGCTGTTCTAATAGCGTCAAGCCATCAGCCTTTGAGCCAAAGTTACCTCCCCAAACATCCTTTTATTTAACCTTCGTTAACGGCCCCCTCTACTCACGATATATTCTTTTTTTTTCACTTTTCAACTCTTATCGCCTCTTTTCATTACTTCTCTTACTACTCTTGAAGTCGAGCTATTCAGGACGTGTAGCTACTTCATAATTGCTTCGTTCAAATTGCTGCGAAGTCTTCATTTGCCATATTTTTTTCATGTGGTGGTGGGTTAATTGGGAGGGGGATGGAAAGCCTGAGCGGAAAGCCAATCATTAGGGGTGCTATTAGGAGAAAAATTGAAATTTCATTGGGCGAAGTGGAAAACTTTGGCTGAACTTTCCGGAAAAAACTTTGAATTCGTTTTGAGAGGAGAAAGTTGAAGGAATTTCAAGTTTCTCTGAAAATTCAAGTAAAGATCCTTTTTTGAGCGGCAGGAAAATGGAAATTCCAGAATTTACATGAATTTCCAAGTGAAAATCAATATTCATTGTCAAATTTCCTTGATGTTTCAGGCAATTCCTTTGAAATTGTTGGAATTACAGCAATTTTTGCAGGAATTCCTTGAAAATTTTGAGGAATCTGGAATTCAAGGAGTTTTTTCTGCATTTTCCTAATTTTTCGTTAATTTCCCCGTAATAATTGAACTGAAATTCACAGTTCCCACGGATTTCTTCATGAAATTATAAATTTTCAATGACAAAATTCCTTGCAAATTAAAAAAAAAATCATTGATAATTTTTCCTATGAAATCCAACTTTGATGAGTGTAAGAAATTGATTTTGATCTCTTGACGGAAGTTGTCCTTAACCGTCTATTGGTCTGATTACCCTACTATAAACGTGAGGCACTGACGATAATTTTTGGATTGGTTTAAAATCCAGATTTTTTCTAGATTTCAAACTTCTTCCTAACCTCGAAAGATTTATTTTCTCATAATGCTCTGTCATTTTTGCACTTCTACATTAATTATTATCAATAATACTAGACTGCGAAATAAGTACAAACTCAACTAGAATGCTTCTATTCATATTAACTTTCGGTTAGAATGGATTTCAGATTTTA
The DNA here is from genome assembly GCF_001412515.2 of Diachasma alloeum. Classification (NCBI taxonomy): domain Eukaryota; kingdom Metazoa; phylum Arthropoda; class Insecta; order Hymenoptera; family Braconidae; genus Diachasma; species Diachasma alloeum. Next base: position 1,430,255 of record NW_021680427.1, read on the forward strand.
CTCTTAAAAATTCAAGTTACGTTTATACTACCCTAATGAGTGAGAAATTCTAATACTAACTTAGGAATTAGGGACAGACGACTATTGGGAACTGGTGGATGGGCGTATGACATCTGGTGGTGAGAAAAAGAATCATTTTAAGATAGCAAACGTCTCCGCTCAATGGGACTGTAATGCAAACTGAGCCGTCGTCAAAAGTCAATAACTCGAGATTGGCAGAGTGAAATTCAACAAATTATAAATCATTCTCAGATTATTTTTTTTAAGTTTTGAAATGAGATCAACTTCATTCAAGTCGTATCGAAATGAAATTCACCCCATAAACTTATATGTAAAGTGCTATCTCAAGACCGTAAGCTCCGCTCATCCACCAGTTCCCAATAGATTAAAAATCAATTCCGGACAATTACAGATGGATCCCTGAGACCTAGACTTTGTTTTGCAAAGTTATCTTGAACTTTGGAAAAATCAATATAAACACGAATATATGAAATTTTCAATTGATTGAAAATTCTAGAACAGAATTTCCTCAATTAGCGTGATGATTCCTATCATTTTTTGTAAAATAATTGAAGTGAAACTCACCGGTTTCATCTATTTTTTTCATTACACTGTGGATTTTTTATGTCAACCTCACTTGAAATCTCGACGAAACTATCACTAGATAAAATTTTTTTGGAAATGTATCGGAAATATATTTGCTGTAATTCTGGATCAGCTGCCTATAGAATGCAGAAAGGAAAGAAATCTTCATTCAGAAACTCTGTCTATCAATAAATGAACAATTCCGAGTTGAGAAGAAATGCTCATCTCCTCGCAATTAATCTAGTGATTGATTTTGTTCTCTTCACGACGGTAGTGAGACCTAATTGTTCGATGAATGCAAATGGAACGGGAGAAGGTTAAGTGGATGTCGTAGACAAGCGTCGTAGTTTCAGCGTTGTGGTATTCATGTATATACGGCATTCATAATGTATGTTGAGGAAAGTTCAAATTGTGCAAACGTGCCAACGCCTTCTCCCATTCGTGATAATTGCAAAGCCATTCTGTCTCCGCCGTTTGTACTATCTAATGTGTATTATCTTAGCTTTTACCTCAGTTTTAGGGATAGATATTTGTAGGGGAGTGTATCGAGTTTCTTTTAGATGAATTTGATGGTCCGGGAGACTGGGGTAAAATGGGATGGCGAGATAAAATAGGAAATGAGGAAGAGATGGACGGTGCCCTGTTAGGAGAAGAAAAGAAGACAATTCCATGAATGAGTTGGCAGTAATTCTTATAAGACTGCAATTGGGATACTTTTGTTCCCTTTTTTAAGACAGCTGTCTTCAAATTGAAGTCATTTTTAGTGCCTCCAATAAGACATTAAGACGTCATGCGCTCTGGATATTGTAGGTGTCTTACTCAAGGATTTTTGAGGTGGATACGTCTATGGTTTCAATATGGGGGGTCATTTCGGAAAACGGGTCTTATGTGCAGCGCCAGCTGTTGGAATTCTAGAAAATTCTAGACATTTCGAGGTAATTCGAGAAGTTTCTTGGAATTTTCAAAAAACTTAAGGAGTTTCTAGAAATTTCGAAAAAATTTAGAGTTTCTAGAAAATTTGAGAGAGAAAGAAAGACCATGGACGTATCCACGTACAATTACAGCTGTATCAAAGATACAGCCGCCTATAATTTTTTGTTTCAAGCTTACACCTAAAAACACAAGCTTTTTTCTGTAGGCTTACACTCTAAAAAAAGATTACTTCTGATAAGTAGGAAAACTACTTGTATTCAGTACCGAGGGGTTTCTGGAGAAAAGGTAATTTTTTTACTTGGTTCAAGTCGAAAATCGACTGAATACAAGTTTTATGCTCCAAGTACAATTGGCACTGGTGACAAGTACCAACTGTACTCATCATCAGTACTAAAAGTACGTGTACTGAGTACCGAGCTGTACTTCTCAAAAGTAGAAAAAATACTCGAGACAAGTAGTAATAGCACTCAAATCCAGTACTAATGGATTTTCGCGGAATATTACAGTAAAATTTATCATACACTAGAGATCGCTGAAAAACGAAGAATTAATGCAAATAAAATTATTGTTTATTGTTCATTTGCCCCTCAAACGCTTGAAAATTGAAATGTAGTCCAATGTAATAAATTCTCGAGCTACAGAGATTTTTTTTTCAAAATTTTTCAAAAGATGTCTAGAATAACAATTACCAACTAATTTTTACAAATTTAATTTCCAAATAGTCCTTTTTTTAATAACAAAAAATGTAATATTCATGCGAAATAGCCAGTAAAATGATCCTCAAAATAATTGTTATATTTTATATTGAAAAAAAAATTGAAGTATTAATCTTTTGAGCTATCTTGTATAAAAATTGCAATTTCGTTATGCGACAAAGAATAAAATTGCCTATTTAGAAGTCGAATTCAAAAAAATTATCTCGTAATTGTTATTCTACACATCTGTTTAAAAATTTTGAAGAAAAAATACGTCCGTAGGTCAAAAATTGAGTACACTGTGCTATTTTTCTTCATTTTCAAGGTCTTGGGGGCAAATCAACAAGAAATAATCGTTTTTTTCCCCACTTATTCTTCGTCTTTCAACATATATAAATAATCGATCATCAATGTGTAATAAATCTTACTGCAATATCTCGCGATTTTGAAACTCATCGTAACCTCCCCTTGATGAAATTTGTTAATTGTCATCTGAGAATGATAATGATAATGAGAATGATAATTAATGATATGAAATTCCTCAACAAAATAACCAACCAAAAGTACTGGAATCAAGTCATAAAAGTACTCGCGAGAAGTAGAAAAATTACTTGCTCCAAGCATCAAAGGTACTTGTGAGAAGTAAGAAAAATACTGACAGGAAGTAATAAAAGTACTTCCTCCTAGTACTTTTCCTACTTGCTTAGCAAATATTGTACTTCACCCTAGGACATGAAAAGTACTTGGGACAAGTAGTTTCCCAACTTTTCACAAGAAAACTTCTCCCAAGTAGAATTCAGTACTAGTGAGTAGTAACTTTTTTTTAGAGTGTATGATCTTAAATCACACGAAAAGAAAATATACCTGAATTGAGTATAAGATATACTTGAAACAAATACATTCTTGATTCAAGTATAAAATATTCTTGAATCAGGTTTATGCATATGTTTGATTTTGGTATAAAATATAATCAATTCAAGAATATTTTTTTCCGTGTAAGACTTCTGAGATTCTCCAATTGAGATTTTCAAATGTCTCAAATTAAGACCTTCCAATGTCTCAACTTGAGGTTTTAAATTAAGGCTTTTGAATATCTCATTTTAAGATCTATAAAATCTTAAAATAAGATCTTATTTTTTTGGGTGTATGACATCTCAGTTGAATTTCTACACAGTTCATTCATTTTTTTCCAATGGTGGTCGACCATAGTGCTTGGAAAGAGCCAATTTTTTCACTGATAATTTTAGTTACGCCAAAAATAGCAGTCATGGAGTAGGATTTGAACAGAATTAGGAAAACAAGGGTAAAATAATTTTTGAAATCTATTTTCCCTTGGAAGAATATTTAAGATCTTCACGTCCTTTTGATCTTGCAATAATACTATGTTTGAATTCATTCGACATCTTCCATTCTCATCACCCTGCCAACCCTCTCAATAAATTCAGAACTTCAATAAATGGGAAGAAAATTGATGAGTCATCGAAAACATCTTATGATTCCATGTCTTAATACTGGGTTAGTGACTGAATAGTCTTGAAGTGTCTGGAATTACGGCAGAAAAAATGTCTCAAATTTGATGACTTGTATTTCAAAATATCATAAAAATGTCTTGTGTACTAAACGTCTTGCTTTCGGCCGGGAAAAACGTCTTATTTTGAGACATTCAAAATTTCAGTCATCATGAAGCTGATATGACCCACTTATCTGTCCAATGTCTTAAATCAAGACGTCTTGAAGCCATTAGTTTGTCTAGTGAAGGGAAGAATGATCTTTAAATTTCAAGTTTTCATATGTTTTTATTAGAATCACACATAAATTTGATAATTTACATAAATTTCCGATTGCACATGAATATTCAGGACCTGATTTTTTCTGAATTTCTGGAATACTTGATTTTTCAATAACAAGAAATTTCAGTGGAATTCTCACTTGATAACAATTTCTAGTGGTGATTACAATATTTAGCTAAAAATAAAGATGAAGATTGAGTAAAACAAAGTTCTAGCAATTTTGTTACAAATTTTTTTTTTTTATCGTTATTTTATATCGCTTCGACCCGGTTAGGGTATACTGCGATGATGATCAAGACTTTAAAATGGTTAGATCGCATCATTCTACCCGGCCGGGATTTGAACTCGGAACCTTTTGCATGTGAGGCAATGAACTTACCCACTGCGCCACGTCACCGGGCAATTTCAAAAATTTTGTAGCAATTGTCAAGATTAGATTTCAATAGGTATTTCTCTCCGTGCAGATCGATTTCCTTCCATCTCCCTCAACTAGGAGTACAATTTCGTCTCCGAATCCATGCAACTTTGTATCCCTCTTTACTCTGTTCCTGCCATCGTCGTTTCCAGCTGCTGCCGCATTGAAAAATCATCGAGATCTCGATACGACTTGGTAGATCCAAGCAAGTACTCTCAAGACCCAGCCGAGGCCATTACATTCGTCCTCCCATTGAATTTTTATGCCGCGTTTCGACAGAAACCACTGGAGATTTATATTTCCCTTCTTTTGCATCCTTTTGCGGGACTCTTTTTCTTCTTTCAGGTTCGTGTGTTTTTTGAGGAATTGTCTTAAGTATATAGCGGCTTGAAATCGTGTCGAGAAAAGTGTGGTGTCAACGATATATGTGGGAGGTGTACCTTCGAAAACTACCTTATCTCACGGCGTTGGTAAGCTGACAGAACAAATTGAACTTGTGACGCTTTTTCGTGGAGTATCCAATTTCCCGACGAAAATTGTTGGGTGGAGGGTATGGATATTTCTGACTGATCATGGATTTCTTCTCGATTGTTTGGAGATCTTGGGAGAATTTGATGTTTTAAAGTCGAATGTTGGATTGTGGCTATCGGTTAAAGGATGATGGTCATAAATTACGATGAGGGATCAATTTTGTCTTGATCGAGACCAAGTACACAGGGAAGGAAAGTTTCTACACTTGAAATTTTTTTCCTAAAACTTGCAGTGCACTTCTTATCAATTTTTAATTAACAGATTCGGCCACATTTCAAGGGATTTCGTAATTAAACATTCACAATTTTATGAAAAAACCGTGGAAACTCTAAATTTTTCGTTGAATCAAGTATCTTTTCTATTTGAATCATTTCGACTCTGGATTGTTACCAGTGTTTATAAAATAATCCTTGTCTGCACGAAATGAGGTGTAAGCTCGGGTAGATTGCATCATATATGCGACTCATTTTGGTGTTAGGAAATTTTAACCAGAAATTGCTTTTGTTTTGACAGGGTTAACCTATTTTTGCTAATAAATTCACAATTTGCTTAGGAGTTAAATTTCTATGATGATGTATTTCGAATTGAATTCAACAATTCATTGGATTCAACATTGCTCCAACGTTAGCAGCCAACCTTGCCTCACTGTTAAATTTTTTTTATTTTCCTCGAATATTGATTTCAAAATAAATTTATCATCAACAGATGATGCAATCAATCACATGATCGAACTCGGTCAAGATGGCGTTGAGAAGAACATTTGAAATCAACATTGGATTCATTTAAATAATTATTTTGTCAGTTATCATGAATAACACGGACGAAAAAATTTAATAGAAAAACCTGTCGAATTCGTTAGAAAATTCTATTGAATTTCTATTGAACTGTTCTATTAGTTTTTGGCCGATTCTATTGAAATGTTCAATAGAAAATATTCAGTAGAAAAAGTCAATAGAATTCAATTTTTCTGTATAACATATTCTATTGAGATATTTTCTATAGAATTTCCTCGGCTCCAATTTTCTAAGTTTTTTCGTTTGATTTTCTTGATGAGAAGAAAAGAAAAATAGAATGAAAAAAAATTAGAGAATTTGAGTCGAGCAAATTCAATAGAAAATATATGAAAAGAATAAGTTATATAGAAAAATCGAATTCTATTGACTTTTTCTATTGAATGTTTTTTATTGAACATGTCAATAGAATTAGTCAAAAACTAATAGAAAGTTTAATAGAAATTCAATAGAATTTTCTGACGAATTCGATAGATTTTTCTATTAAATTGGTCACATAGATACATATACATACATACATACATCCGGACATGGTCTCAAAATAGCATATCCAAACTCCTGAAGCCAAAATTGGTTCTCCTCACACAAAAAATTGAAAATTTAGGATTTGACGAATACAATGCTTCCATTCGGAAAGAAAAATAGGGTAACCAGACCAATAGGTAGACACCGACCAAAAGAAAGATGATTTCAACTTTTTTTTTAGTATTCTATAAAAAATAAGATAGAAATGGTAAAACAAATTTCCGTTTTTGATAATAAAACTAATGCATAATAATACGACGATTTTCTTATTTTTTATTGATGAACATTTAAATGTAAAAAAACAAATTCTCGCGAGGAACAGTATTAGCCCTCATTGGCGGTGTGAGTACTTAGACAACAGTCACGGACTGTTGACGGAACGATGTGAAAAAACAGTCATCAGCACAAATAAACACGATATCTGTTCGATTATTATTATCGAAAAGGATCATTCTTCATTTTTAAACATGCAGAAGGATGAATTTGTGTGAATAATCATTAAATATATTTGTGTTTTGGCTGTGTCCCACTTTTTCGTCATTTTATCATTTATTCCTTCATTGTTTCCACTTCAAATAATTATTTTCTAATAATTCATATATTTTTTCAACTATAGAACCCGTCGTTGGTCTATTTACGTGATTTCTCAATTTTTGATCTCTTGACGGACCCTAAATTGTCCTTAGCCGTCTATCTATTGGTCTGGTTACCCTATTTGAATCAGTCGGGATCTACTTGAATCAAGAAACTTTTTTTTTGTTTGTCTTTCTTCACTTTTGACTATTCAGCTGAATGTATTGACCTATTCAGTGGGTTATTTCCTCCCCATTGCTCCAATTAAATTAATCCTGAATATATTTTACTTCGGAGAAAGTTTACTCTGGATTGATTAAATTCCCTTCTATATCCAAATTGTCATCCGACGACAACTATAACGGATATCGCGGCCTCTCTTTGTACATTTCACCGTGACTAACAGAAATCTTTTTCAATTTCCAAGTTTCACTTCCGCGTGTGCTCTCTCTCGCTCTTTCTGCACAGTATTCTTTTATTCCTCTTGACGCCAAGACCCACTCACAATCCTCCTCCCAAGCGGTTCTCTTTGTATTTTCACGACCCTTTTCAGACTCACTACCTAACCCCCTGCACTCTATCTGTCTTACTCTCATTCTCTCTTATCAAAAACGTCCGCCGAATATCGAAGTGAACCTCGGACCGAGTAGTACGGCGACCGAGGGAACTGCTATTTTAACCATCCATTATATTCATCCCATCGTGTTTGCGCCAGATCGAACGACTTCGATTTTCAGACCGAGACGATTCATGCTTCATTCCCGTTCATTCTTCTCCATCCCATTTTGATCCTTTATGTCTGGTCCAGTTGAGGATCTGAAAGTGGATTCATTCTGTGTTGGAGGGGAGAGTCGTTGATATTTTTGAATACAATTTTAGCAATAATAGACAAGGGAAAAGATGAACTACATTGAATCTTGATTGTCGATTTAGTGTATATCAACAATTGAATCTGTTGGAAGTTTTTGAATGAATTTGGGGAATTCATCTCTTCCCACTCCGCAAAAATGTTTAATTCCATTAAATTTTAACCCTCAAGTGGTCACGCTTTTTTAGCATTTTATTCACTCTACACAGTTAGAAAATTATTCCTGAAATTTCAAGAAAAAAATCTTGAAATTTTTAACAATCAACTCATTCTTAGGAAATTTTCATGTATTTTGTTATTGAAAAATCAGTTGAATTCTGGAGTATTTAATGGAATTGCAATTTTCAGGTCCACATGATAGTGAAATTATTGAATAACTTGAAAATTCAAGCAACAATTTCCCTGAATTTCCAATCCATTGAAAAATCAGTTGGATGTACGCTGAGAAAAATAATTACTTTTACCAGGTATATTTCCTAACTACAAGAAAATTTACACGTGTCTTGTGCAAATATTTATACACATTTATATGTGGCAAGTAAATATACTTAGCAAAAGCAGTTTTTTTTCTCAGCGTGATATTCAATTTCCGCAATGAATTAGAAAATTCGGAATGCCATTGAAATAATTAAATTGAATTCAAAGTCATAATCTTGAGAATTCAAGTGCAACTGTTGTTGAATTTTTAAAAAATTTCATGGAAGATATTACAGTAAATCTCATGAGAGTGATATTGAATCGAATTTAGGGAAAAAATGGTTATGAAATTTTATGTTGTATATAAAATTCACGGAAATTCATGAGTTTTCAGTGGGAGTGAGGTGGAAATTTCATAACTTGATTGAATTTTTAATAGAACAGGAATATTCAGAAACAAAATGACATGAATTTTCAATTTTTCCCTGAATTTGTCTGATTTTTCTGAGTTTTCACAGAATAATCAAACTGAAAAATCAAGTATTTTATTGATTTCCAGATCACTTGAATAGAAAATCAATGGAATATTTAATTCTTCAATGACAAGATTGCCTGAAATTTCAGTAGAACTTGAATACGATTAAAATCTCCGGAAATTGGCACGGAAAATTCAGAAGAAAATTTTTAACAGTGCGGTTCCATATGGTTTAGCGAGGATTCCCTCACGATGCGCCCACTTAAGGGTTAAATTCCATGATTCCCCTCCCCCCCTCGATCATAAATCGAAGATCGAACGTCGCTCTCCTGCACTGTTGATAATTTTTGAAGTGAATTTCAATCAGTTTCGTCGTAAAAAATTCATAATTTGGTGAAGAAATCAATTGAAACAATAAATTTCATTAGAATTTATCTGTAAAAATTAAGCGAAAACTGGCAAATTTTGGTGAATATATTCTTGAATTCCCAATTCATTTCAAATTCAGCATTATTTGGTATTGAGTAGGGGAGGGTGGGGCAAAACGGCCCCCCTTCAATTGTCAATAACTTGTGAATGACATTGTGAAAATTCCCAGTTTCAACTTCATTTTGAAGATAATTTTTCATTCTTCAAAACGAGCTCTAACTCATCCCAATCGAATTATTGAATCGGAAAATATTGACGATTGAAGGGGGGCTGTTTTGCCCCATCCTCCCCTATTCATACTTTGAATAATTCTACTCTTCCTGCTGTTTAAAAATTTGGAATTCTTTCGTAATTTCGTGATTTTTTCCACGTAAATCGAATTCAATACGTCCCTCTCGCGAAAATTACTGTGAGACTGTCCATGGACTCCCAAATTTTCTAACAGTGCAGCCCAAAAATTCACCCCACGCTAAAATTTTCTCCTAAAAATTTGGAACTTCGAAATGTTTGGATCAGTGATTCCCGAAACATCAATATTTTCACAAACAGTATTCATCAGTTTCCATCGTTATCACAATTTTTACGGTCGAACGAAGATATGATCAAGATCGCATTGTCTGGCTCCCGGTTATTTTGTCAGTATCATTCGACAATATCAAACATCCCCATCTCACTTTTTATCGTGATTTATGCGTCTGTTTATGCCCCCCATCTACTTGTTTTTATTCGGAATTCTACCTTTTCCATTCGTTGTGACGGAGTTTTTTCTCGATTGGCCCAATGGCTCTCGTGCATTATTAAAATGCGGAATATCTTCGGAGAGATGCTCTCCCATTTTATATAGATATTTGAACGAAAATAAATGCATGGAACAGAGTGCGCATGAAGAAGAGTACGTGATTTGGTGCGTCGCAGTGGTCGTAACCTTAGATTGGTCACTATATATTAGTGAAACGCCGTGGCGTGTCGTTTTTCTTCAATTGCCATTGACTGGTTGACCGGAACAAATTTAAAAAAATATGAAATTTTCAATTGAATTGTCTAAAAAGTTTACAGTAGTTTTTAGAATTTAGAATTATAGTAGGTTTTAGAATATAGAATTCTCAAAATTGAAGAAAACAGATTATTTCCAAGAGATGAATTATTTTTTCTTGTGTTAAATGAAATTGCCCGTTACGCAACGCTGCTGGAAACTCGCTAAACGCGTCCGGGCGGTGTAGAGTGAATTCGGCAACGCTGGAGCCTAAATAATACGGTGGCGTATCCCCGCGGGGGTGACCGGAGTTGCGGGCTCGCGTATGCACTGAGAGAAAAATTTGCTAATACCTAACTCATATTTACTTGAAAGAAATAATCTCAAAGTAAATGAAAGTGAAAAGTACAAAAGCCCATAAAACATAAATAAATGGATATAAATCAATAATAATGGTATGGAAACATTCTACATCATTTTCTGATGCAATTGGTGCCCTGTAAAGGACATGTTACCTCCTGGATACCACCCAATCATCATAAACAAGTTTTTACGAAAATTACGCGACAAAAGTACGTTTTTGTACTCAAAATCTCTGTCTTGGACCTCACTCGATCGCTCTCTTCTCATGAAAATAGCCATCGGCTGAGAAAAATCTACAAAAAATCGGTTTTTCTACCATGACTTGGCAGATTCCTACAAATAAAATGGCGTCGGCCTTGCCTTGGTCCTTGCCGTTAAATAATTTGCAATTTTTTTTTGCATAAATAAGAAAAGCATGAGAAGAGAGCCATGCGTTCCGCTACTCTCAATATGGGGAAAAAGTTTCATTGATTCTCATTGCATAGAATCCAAGAAAACTTGTTTTTGTTAAACGTCTTTTTGTGGTCGGTTCCGTTACCCCTTAAGCCTCATAATGTTTGCGCTTTACGAAACTCCAATAAATTCTTATTTATCACTATCAATCCGCGTTATATCATGAATATATTACATGTCGAAACATTGGAAGTGCATAAAAAAATCATGAAAACAATAAACACTTACAGATTGACGAATTCTTCTACGAAATTTCAGTGAGTTCATTTGCGACAAAATCATACTTGAGTACAAGAGTATTTTAAAGCACGAGACCTTTCTCGGGCCACTTGAGATGCCCGGGAGAATTAAACGAAGAAAAATTACTTGTTGCAAGTCAATATGTTTCAGATATTAGAAATTTTGTTTTTCAGTGTGGTGACCAGACTAGAGTTGACTGTCTGCTCCGTATGACGCTGAAATTTCATATTGTTTCATCTGATAAGCTTCCAGTAGTGTAATATTTGATAATTCCCAATTTGATCTTAAAATGTCCTTTAACCGGAGTGATGACGAGTGAGTTATTGTAGGATCATAAGCATGAGGACACAGGATATTTATTTTAATGGAATAAATGAACGTATATTTGAGTCAAAATCGAATTAATAAAGATACATCGTCAAATGAACTAAGTTGCTCTACATCTTCCCGCGACATTCGTCCGAATACAACTGACTCTCTCGGCATTCCCTCATTCGGGCAAATACTCTTTTTCTTCTTTATTTCAAAAATATTCTCTCACTCGCACTCATTCCTAACCAATACATCCTTTGCTCCAAAAAATCACCTCACTGTTCGTCACACAGGCCACCCTCTGTCACCCAAGAAACTCTCAAACAAAACACGACCGTAATAAAACTGTCACACAACATAAATACATCTCATTTCACACTTCACTCGAGCATAAACTAAAACCAACTTTTCTTTTCAACGCATTATTTTCCAAAGGACTTATTGTCTCTAATATTTAGGCTATAATGAATTCTTACTCTAAATATCTGGCGACACAACGCCTTCTCATTTCTTCATACCATTTCAATAGATTCTTTATTCAAACCACAATACACACACATATTCACTGATTCCACATTATTACTGTGTACTATATGAATTCTGTAGCGAAGTGGTCGACTAAGATAAGTGTAAAAATGGAACTTTCTCTGGAAAGTTAGAGAATTTGACCACGATTGAGAGAATTTTCGATTCAAGCAATAGAAAAATTTTCAATAATAATACCCCGAGACCTTCAAAATTATTGGAATATTTCCCGATAGCTTCGTTGCAAACAAATGAAAGTGTCAAGTTTTGCAGGCTAAAAATCCCAAGTGTGCAGCACGAGGGATTTTTCTGCAAAACTTGACACTTTTGTTTGTTTGCAGGGAAGCTTAAGGGAAATATTGCGATTAATTTTGAAGGTCGAGAGGTATTTGGCAGAGAATTTTTCGGGACTGGATTTTGGCCAAGCCGAGCGCAGTATTCGAGGGCTTCTTTTAGCAAACATCCAATTGGTTAGAAATAAATGAAGAACTACTATGCAATTATCAGATGTAATTTCCAGAAGCTAGTGGGCAATTATCGCAAAAATTTGATAACAAAGAGTATCGTGACTTCGAATACTGCGCTGTGATTGGCTAAAATCCAGTCCCCGAAAATTCTCAAAAAAATTTCACCTATCCTAGTTTACCACTTCGCTACAAAATTCATGGAAATTATCTTCGGGGCCTTGAGGTACATCAAATACTAATTGATGTAATCCTCTAATTGATGCTTTGATTTCCTGCGAGTGAGATTCGCCAACGGACGTGATATCAACTAATTAAAAATTCTGCGTAATTTAGCAACGAATATTTATTTTTTGATTGATTACTCAAGTAAGCTAGAGAATTCTAGCCTTCGTGAAAATCTCTGCAAAAATGTGAAATTTTATTGAGTCTTCAGTTGAAAATTTGAACTTTGAAATATCATGAACTTTCTTCCTAAAACCGAATGCAATATCGTTCTTTTGAAAATTACTTCCAAACTATCCGTAGAACTTTTATTCTTCGCAAACCGTGTAGGTGGAAAAGACTTCTCGAATTCCAAGTTTCACGTGAAACTAAAGTGAATTCACATAGTCTAGTAGAGAGAGTTCCCCTTTTCTGAACACTTTGATGAACATTTCGTCCTCAATATAAGATATTGATTCTGCTGTTGGTAGAGTTTTCTGAAAATTATCACCTTTTTTTAAATTTTTCTCATGCAATTTAATTGACAAATTTCATGATTGAAAATGGTTGAATCTGTCGTGTGGTCTGTACCAAACTGTAAAAGATACGTCGATATGTTTAACGTTTTAATTTGAGACGCTAAAAATGACTTAAATTTGGGGTCACGAACATCTTAAAAAAGAGGACAAAAGTGTTTTAATTTCAGACACCAGTTTTTCTAGTGAAAACGGAAATGAATGGATCCAGAGTCCAATTGTCTCTAGAACTCCACCCAATAACTACGGCTTTTTGAGGTCGTCATGCACCTGCTCGGCAAATCTCAAGAAAGTGCATGAAAATTCAATCCTCCACGCATTTTATTCATTTCGTCATGAAACTCCAACTGAGAACAAAGCAACATCCGTCTTTCACCGTAAAAACAGTTTGTTTCTCTTCAACTCGTGGAAAATTTGGTTTCTACACTCGGCGTTTGCTTTAGACTTTCATTATTAATTAACTCCGTGACGTTAATTGCACTGGGTGTGTGTGGTATACGTGTGAGCAGTCGGTTGGACGATCTGTGTAGTAAAGCTCAGCCATATCTATGTATAGAGAAGCCAGATTCTAGGCATGTTGGCAGTAAACCACGCCAACGATGCGCGAGAGACGACATTTCACTGTTTCCACTGTACTTATGTATATCGCTAGATATATTTATATACATGTGGCCTTGTTTTCACGAATAAATTCGGTGAACTTCTGAAAAAGAGAAAATTGGGGAATGCAGGCAGAAATTTGGTTCTTGTCATTCAAAAATAGGGAACCTGCATGTTTTTAAACATTTTTTTTCCTCGGATATATGCCCCCAAGAACCCATATTTGATAAAGAAACACGCGGAAAATGGGTTAATAATTATTTATTTGCCTTTAAAAATTGCATGTTTTAAACGTTCTAAAAAGTCCTGTGACGGCAACTGACCGGAGGCCGAAATCTTCCTGTGGCGCCAAGTGGTTTAGTACAACTGCTGGAATCTAGGAAAATACTCTGTACATGTATTTGGCTCCAAAATGTCAGAAAAACCGAATCGAGTAATGAAAGTTCCTTATAAATACTGTTTTGTATCAGGATGTAAAAATACAACAGTGAAAATTATACGTCAATATATTTTTTTATCCACTTTTAATAATTGTTTCAAACATAACCCCCTCGATTTGTTTTGGTTAAACGTCTCGGACTTTGAGAGGCTAGAATAACTCAATAGCGCTGCTAGTAGTCGCAAGGGGAACTTGATTCCGGTGATTTGACGTCATGACTCAAAAAAAAAGTGTTCAAAATTGATGCATTTTTAATCAGTTATTACAAAATATCCAGACCACTTATCGGAAAACTTTTTGCTCTGGAATGATTCATAGACTACAAAGACTCTATTCATTTGAAAATATTCGAAAACTGGACTCTATGCAAATTCCCTATTTATTGATTTCGTTCGTCGTATTATGCATTAAATATAGACATTTGCATTTTTAGGTAAAGAATACCAATTTGGTGGACACATTAAATATGCAAATTTGCGGTGGGAGTGGGGCTGGCAATTTAAATAAATAGATGAGACTCTGTATAACCTCATTATCATTTTTTTCATTGGTATACTCACATATGGCTGGGTATTCCGGGGAAAAATTTAATGGAAAGGTGGGACGGAAATTGAGCTTTTGGCTATGTTGTACATGACCACATTCTGGGGTCACACATATTCATTGGGTGTACCTTGTTTAAATCGACACGGGTAAAGTGACTCCGGCATTATCGGCTGAATTATTGGAGGGACGGGGGGTAACAGTGTCATTACGACTAACATTTGTATTTGTTATAGTTATTGTGAATTAAATATTTAGATTTCGAAGTGGATACATGGAGTGAAGAGGTGAGGAGAGTACTGAAAAGGTCAAGTTATGAAGTGAAATGTCGTTCTAGATCTCTGAAATGACTAGTTCCGGGCATTATTCTCGGTCATTTGCTTCATAAATTGAGCAATCATTCACGTTTACTGGGATAATTTTTGATGGAATGCATGGTAAATTTTACAGTTTATGCACAAATTACTCTCACGTTAAGTAAATTTTCCCGGGCCAGCGGAGAAAAATTCGCTGTTCGTCTCGCACCTTTTCCCAGATATAAGGTGAAAAACTACTGAAAATTGTGTAATGTCTTAAGGATGTTTAACCTATCAAGAGGACAATTCAGTTGAAAAAAAAATAAAATTCACTGAATAAATCATTCATGTTACAAATTATTTTTCTCACCAAATTAGAAGTGTTACGGCGTACTTTTTCGGTCTCAAAAACAATAATTAAAGAAAATGTTCATAAATAATGGAGGACTTGTGACTGCAGTGGTAACAGTCGAATTTTGATCGGGCAACATCGCACGCTTCGGCTAATGGTGGGGTTGTAACAGTGAGCTGAATGTTTGTGTGTGTTATACATGTCCATATGCTTCCAGCACTGAATTATCGTCACCGACTTTACCGACCTCGATCAGCTGTTGGGTGGTGTCGTCGCGTTGCTCGACTCGTAATGGCGGTCAAATTTTTTTTAGAGGAATTCGAAAATCAATCGAAGATATCACGCCTATATGACCCGGTCCCCTACTTGTTCTCGCCGGCGATAGATTCTCCATAGTCTAAAGTAAATGACTTGTGGTTTTTTTTCAATATCTTGAGTGTCTAACTCATGTAACATCTCGATCAAAGCTCACACGTTCATGTTTCTTCCCTAAGCGTAATGTTCCAAAAAGTGATTTTCAAAAATTAATTTCTCGCTAGGATGCCCCGATAAAAGAATTAAGATTATTACTAACGTGTGGCTCAACTATGAACCTGGCATATGAGACAATATCAAAATTATGGTGAATAATGTGGATTGCGACTAAACATCCTTAAATGTAGACGTCTTGAAGACACTAGTTCCTACAGTGAGGAACCGTATTTTTTCTTTTTGCTCCACGATTATCCTTCGGATACCAAAATTTGCTGAGATATTCTACATAATTTTCCCTCGACATTTCTCCCCCTATAAATGCCGGGATAGAAATGAGTAACAGTTGACTCATGTACATACGTAGAATTTGCAATTTCATTCCATTTTCCCATCGTCTGAAAGAGGAAAAATTTATGATATTTACTTGATAGGAAATCCAATTTATCGGGGAAGAAATAAGGAAGAGGGAGGAGAATGTTGATAGACAATTCAACGATTCAGCAATTCGGATTTGCAGTTTGTTTTGGCATTGATACCCTCGGTGTTGAGCCAAGAATGTCGAGTTTTTTTTATTCAAGACAATTTTCTTTCGATTCTTCTCGAAGTTTACTGAAGGTAAATCCCGATACAGTGGACTTTTGGCATAAGGCCCTCGGGGTGCTGCAGGGGAAGATAAGCCCAGCAAATTCGGTACGCTCACATTGATTCTCACGAAATCCCCACGTATTTCGGTTCCCTGCGTTTCGGATGAGGCACCCCAGGACCTCCTTCTAAGTCAAATTTACATCCACGAATGGATCGTGTTTATTTTGTCGTACTCGTTGGATTATTATCAGTGCTTTGTCCCGAAACAATTTGTTGAAAATTGAAAGTCCGTGATGACTTGACTATAAACAACGCAACTCTCAGTATTAAAGTCAATTTATAAAGCATTTATCAGCAATTTAAGAATGTCAATTGAAGTTATTCATGATGAAGAGATCTGTGAGTTTGTAACAGTCCATTTGACTAAATTATACAAATTGTGAGATTGGAGTATTTTCCGGGTTCAACTCAATTATTTATGCAGAAAAATAGAATATGCTTTCAAGTTTATATTCAATCGACGTATGATATAATGGAGAATAATAATAAATAGTTAAATTTCATATGAAAATTGAAATAACAGTTTGCATATCAACAATTAGCTCAAGAATATCGCTTTCTCGATACATTCCCGAATCGGCTACATGTCTTCAAAAATCCAAACTTTCACCTCTGCAATCTTCTCTCTGCCCTTAGAATATCACACTAAATTCGCCTCTCACCCGAATCTCCCCTCCACCGCGTGGAAGAGACCTCCCCAAAATTCCCCGCAATATCTAATTACCAACAATCCTCCGTTCATCAGCTCTAATTAAACGCAAAAATAGGTTAACGCCCAATCGACCCGTTAAATGAGCATCAACAGGTTACAGAAAACATCGGAAAATCACGTCCACCTGAATAACTCTCTCTCCCCCCCCCCTGACTTACAACTGACTAATTAATACAAAATATTAAACCATTTTTCCGCTCCCGGTATAATTACCCAACCCGGACAAACGATTGAACCGGATATAATAAATGAACAGAGGAGAGTCGTGTCATCGGTCGCCGGAAGAGTGAAAGGTGTGAAAAAAAAGGGAGTACCCGACAGTGCAAATAAACATACAGTTACAGGACAACGATACACACAATGGTAAAGTTGAATTCATTTTACGAGATCGATCGGGCGTATCGCATGGAATTACGTTAATTGGACGTTGTCGATGCTAACGCGCGAGACAGTTTTCTGCTTTACGCTGAGTTGGGGCCGAGTGGACGCATGCTCATCCCCCTTGTTACCCTTTTTCCCTCCAGCCACTAGTCGCTGTTGCTGTTCATCACTTTCTCTGTCGCTCTCACTCACGTACACTCGTTTACCGGTATCACATTTTGAAGTGGCGCCCTCCACAGACGAGGCTTCTGAACTGCGCAGTCAGCCGGCAAACGAGACACTCGATGTATCGATTCAAAATTCAATGCTCGTTATGCACAGTCAAACGAGCGTTGGCTCGTCCAGCTACAAATGAACGCATTTGCGAGCATTCAAATTTCACTCGAGAAATTTTTTTTCGTCAGTCTCTTTCTCATTACTCGTTACTTCCGATGGTTTTATTGGAGTTTATTTACATAGTTTGTTTCGTAGGGCCAACGAACTATTGATATAAATAATTTCAGTCATTCTATTGTTGGTGTTACTGAGGGGGGTGTGGAGATGGGGCTGGGGGCGGTGGTGATGATTTAAACGAGCGGCCGAGTGCTGCGCGGTGAGGAAATGGAATGAATTAATCGGGGGATGATAAAGTGAGAGCTCGGAGGGATGGAAAGAAGAGGGGAAGAATAATGTCTTCCTGTTATTCCTTTTGCGGGATTTTTCTTCAAGGGTTTATATTGATTCGGGTCTTTTAGTTTTGAGGAGATTGGGGCATGCGGTAGTGTCGCGGTTACGGACGTGTTGCGTATGGTTGAATAGTTGCGGTATGTACAAAAAGTATAGGAGAAAGTCTACACGGAGGGAAATTCTCTAGAAGATCCACCTGAGTTTGAGTTCGTGTGCCTCCGGATTTTTTAATTTGTGCATTGTTAGTTATTTGATTGTTCCCCTTATATAGAGGTTCGGAAAATCGAAAGACAGTATATAGCATCATGCATTGTTAGAAATTTTCTTGAAATTTCATGGAAGATATTATGGTATCGAATGAGTGATATTTAATCAGATTTAGGAAAGAAATGGTTATGAAATTACAGGTTTGAAGTAGAATTCACGAAAATTCATGAGTTTTCAGTGGAAGTAAGATGGAAATTTCACAACTTGATTGAATTTTCACTGGAACATGAATATTCAGAAACAAAATGACATGAATTTTTAATTTTTCCTTGATTTTTCCTGATTTTTATGAATTTTCACAGAATAATTGAACAAAAAATTAATGGAATATTCGATTTTTCAATGACAAGATTTGGAGTTTATGTGGACGTCATTCAGCGATTACTTAATTGGTTAGAATAACTTTGATGAAATCATATTTCTATTAAATTTACCGTTTTTATAGATTTTTCCATTAAATTTCCAATTTTTAATGACAAAATTCATCGAAATATGAGTAGAATTATAATGTGATGGAAATTTCCAAAAAGCGTGCCGGCAATTCCAATAAAAAAAATTTAACACTGTTTTTAATTGATTCGAATATAGTCAATTCATTATTCAATTAATTCAATAATTCACTTGACTATACAATGCTAGAAAAACAAAATAAATTTCATGGACAATCGACTTGTAACTCTCAGGAGAGTGACATTGAATTCAGTTTAGACAAGACAAAGTTATAAAATTTCAGATTTCATAGCAAATTTATAGCAATTCCAAGACGTAAATGCCCCAGTTTACTTGAATTTTCATCTCAATCTGTGAATGTTTTGAACCTAAAATGTTCATTACTCTGCATTTTTTTTATTTCTATAAATTTTCATGGAATAATGGGACGAAAATTAGCCGTTTCCATTGGTTTTCCAATCAAATTTCAAGTTCCAAATTAGGAAATTCCTTGAAATATCAGTGAAGTTATAATGTCCTATAAATTTTCTAAAAGTTTACTGGAGATTTCACCAAGTTCTCCTCAATACCAAACATTCAATTGATTTAAAGATTGTTAAACGAGATTTGATAATTTGAAGAAATAATAGTAATTCTGAAAAATTATTTGAAGAAATTGGAAGTGTCCTCCCAAAAATTCCCGGACTTTCCTGTCGTGAAGATGAAAATCAATCAATCAATTAATTCAATAAATTAATTAACAAAAAGTAAAAGAAAATATTTGAATGAAAAATAGAAAGTGAGCGCTCCAATGTAATAAACATTCAAAGATCTGTCAAAATTTTTGAAAGCTCGTATTCAACATCCAAGTGAATTAACTCCATGAAATATCGTATTTTTTATTTCAAAACAGCGATAAACAAAATTTTCGAATAACCTGAGTGAAATTATTTGTAACTCAGGAGCGCCATTCAAAGCGACGCAATAAATATCCATACCTCCATATCTCCAATAATTCTTATTCATTCCTCTCCCATTTTCTTCGTCCAATCGCGCTGAGTGGTTTTCACACGGATTGCAATTGTTCATCCTCACTCAGCTGTAATTTTTCATATTCCAACAGTTATCTGTGAAATATTGAGATTTCCCCGGATACCCAGTCGATTGTACCCATCGATGTGAATTAATCACACTTCTGTATACAACAGTGTACATACCCATGGATGGGAATACACACCTGGATGCAGTAATTTCAAAGGACACGATCTCGCTCGGACTACAGTTCTATATGTACATATATATACATCTACGTTGCATTACTAGAGTGAATTCCCGCGCATTCCCGAGTGTCTCAGGAGACACCTCGTTGCACATATATGTATATGTGTTAAGAGCTTGCGTCGCAGATGAGCACACGTGTAAACATGTAAATGCATCGTGTATGTGCATTTACAATTCTGTGAACTCTGTAGCCCAGGAGTTATTTCTCAACTTTACCGCATTAATGGGACACCAGGCCTTCAGTAATTCTGTACAGTAATTCCGGTCAACGGTTTTGCAATGGTTTTCGCGTTAATGATGCTTTTGAGTTGATTGGGGAGAAGCCCCGGCAACGCGTGAGACGATGTTCGTACGTAGTTCAAAAAATATTGAATTTCCTGGACAGATTAGTGGGTAGCTGGTGCATGTACCGCCCACCTAAGGGAAATGAGTCTTTTTTTTCCAGCCTCGTACTCTACAAGGAGTCATAAACGGTTAGAATGGGTTCTTAGAGGTGCTTACTCGAAGATGTGAAGAGGACAGATTTTTTATTAACATTAAACATATTTAATTATGTAATTCAATTGCCATCGGCCAGTGAGCGATGGAATCGAACTTTGAGGGTAATACCGCCCGGCATGCGTCCCATACCGCCCACCTTGTTTTGATGACTTTTTTGAGGAATGCAGACCAACTGTTATAATTTTTTCTATTTGCATCCTTCGTTTCCATTCTTTGGCTCCATTTTGAGAAAGATTTCACGTGAATAATAATAAATTATTAGTTTTGAGGCTTTCGCGGCCATTATTAATGACGTGGTTGGCTTCCGGATGGATGCCGCGTTGAGTTTCAGCATTGCGCCGACGTTTCGCAAACATTGCAGTCTGCATCTTCAGGGCTATGAGCTCCGATTCTGAGCTCCGATGTGTGGGGGCAGTCCTTATATACCTTCCCTTGTGGTGGTGGGAGAAGGGGAAGGGGGGGGGTCAGCCAATCATATGTTTTTAATTGATCAGCTGGTCAATTAAAAAACCGGGAGGACGGTTTTCCAAATGGGGTTCACTTGATATCCTCTGTCTCTGTTGAGGTTGTTAATAATAATAATAATGTTGTTAATAATAATGTTGTCAATAATAATAAATTATTCTGAATTTACCCGATGTTCCGGTGGCCACCGACTACCCCAAACAATCGAGCTGTCACTCGACCGCCCTCTAGCTGCAGAGTCTAGCAGCCCTATAGAAACCCTGGGCGGCATTACACACAAACTCTGGTCAGAATTACCCACAAACGCGGAGGCTGATAAAATAGCCAATAATAACTGATGAAAATATTTTTTGCTATCGAAATGGTCGCTATACATGTGGAAATCTTTAACGTACATATATTTTGCACTCCATTCAATTATAGACCTACTGAAAATTTGAAAATTCTTAAATTCTGGGGTCAAAATATTTCAAGAATTCGGTAGGAAATGATTTGGATTTTTTTAACGATGTTTCCACCGGAGAATATTGAAAATTTCTGTTGAAATTACTTGTTGTTATCAAATATTTGCATGATAAAACAAGAAAAATTTTTTTCCTTAGCCAATCCTGAGAAATACGGGTGGGCGGTATTACTCGCTGGGCGGTACAGGCACCAGCTCCCCTAATGTTTAAATTTCATACGTTTTGGCAGACATTTTTCTGTTTTTCACTAAGTGGTCTTGGAAAAATTTTCATTTTTCTGAATTTGGGAAGCATGGAATACCAATTCTCAGGCACGGAATCATGAAATGCAGTATGGAAAACACATTGTTTCTGTAATGTATAATCACATTCATCAGAAAATACTTCTATCGCCATACAGAATACAATATTTTATGTAAACTTATAAGAACTGAAGTGACTTGTTAACAAAACAACCACCGATTGCGATTCAACTTGAACATTATATTAATAATTTCTCGAGTGATCTTCTCAACGTCTTTCCACTCCAGCAAATGAACAAAAAAAGTCGGTCAAAGTATCTTCTCTTGCTCCCTCGAAGGTTACTCCTCTGTTAAATCTATTTTACTCTTTTCCTCGGTCAGTTCACGACGCCGATTACGTGGCACTGACACGAACTGACTTTTAATTTTAATCACCGACTGGGGAATTATGAAACTTTCTCGCTGTCGCTGGAGCGCACCGATGGTACTGACAATTCTCTACACCTGAACGATTTCAATTAAGAATTTACCGTAGCCGAGTCCCATTAGGTGGATAACGATTGGTCTGTGTGCAATCAAGGTGGGTAAAGATTTGCACGCAGAAGTGAAAAGAAGGAACGAAGAAGTTAGCGCTGAGAGATGCTGTATTCGTATGAACCTCAGGGGCTTCTCCACAGAATTCCCTGAGTGGGGGAGGGTGTACAAGTATGACTCACCTGAGGGAAAATGCGAATTTTAGATTTAAAACCTCAACTCCAAATGTAAACAATCAATTTGTTTCAATTTTTTATTTGATTATTCAAAATGTTATTTCTAAAGTGTAGAGATCTATCTCTTTTCCAGATTTACAAAATAAATGAAAAACGAAAGTGGCAGCCTATTGAGTCTTATTACCGGCGGGTAATAAGGCTCAAATGGATATTGAGTCATTGCGTTGTTTGCGCTGTTGTTTTGCAGAAAACAACAGCGCAAATCTAACCTTAACATCCATTTGTCTGATTTCAAGATTTTAATGGAGTATGGCAACTATCTACAATTTCATTTAAGTTGATCACCATCCCATCATTCATTATCGAATGTTTTCCTTGAAAAAAACAATAATTATGTTATATTTACGTGATGTCGTTCAATCCTAATTCCACGTTTCCACTGACGAGCTTTGAAACCCCGAGTGGTACTGGTCGCCAGCCGAGCGATATTACCCGCACCCAGGTGAGCCACATTACCGGCTCTGCGCGGTGTTAAAGAAATTAACAATAATTATTAACTGAAAGGGAATAAAGAAAGCCTATTGATCTCCAATGAAAGCAGGAAGTGCCACGAATCGACAATCAACAGTTGAACATACGAATGTGGGGTTTAAAACCATGAAAAATCTTATTTACTGGTCTCCAGATTTTACACCGTAAGGATCTCGATACCTCGCTATACGTTTTTTATATTCAAAGTGGTAGATGAAGTGAAATTTCTTCGAAAGTTTCATCGTGATATTGAATAATTGGTATGGAAAAAAAGAAATCAAAAATTCATTTCATAATTATGGAGAAAACCTGGTGAGCCGTATTGCCAGCCAAGCCATATAAGTCTACTCTTCCCTAAGTTTAATGAGGTGATTGGATATGTCGGCAGATGGTTCAATCAACAACAAGATGATAAATGTGTACACGTCTATCCACGGAAATTGTGATGAAGTCGTCCACCAAACTTTGTGAACTAATGAATGAATGAACATGTGTGGCGAAATATGCATTTAAACATGAATATTGAAGGGGCTCTCAATGTTGTTTCATTGTACCACGCGCAATTTCCATCAGGAAGCTGGAAATTATTCAACTGTAGCATTCTACAGTGTTGACTGACAATGGAAGGGAAAAAGACTAAAATTCGTTTATTTTTTCATATTTTTTTGTGTATAAAAAATATACAAAAAATACTGTCATGTCATAGAAACGTCCTAACGCATGGTTGCCTCGCGGTACAATCGAAAAGTTCGGGTAAGCGTAAAGTTTGGTTCTCGTCGACGGCTCCGACGAGGCGTGTAAACTTTCCGCTGGATAACCGTTGACGTTCCCCTCCTTCCTTCTACTTGTCGTTTTTTTTAGTAGTCAGTCGGGAGGGGTAGGAGAGTGCACGGCGTCAGGTGCAACTGGAAAACGAGAAATCGTCAGAGTGACAAGACACGCGGTTTCCAGTGACTGCGCATTATACATAACATGAGTGGTATGTGTGAACTCACACTGACGAGAGACGATGTGGCTTCAGAGCGCATCAATGAGAGTTCTATTTTTGTAATGTTCCATCGTGCCATTAAAAATAGATTTTGATTCTACTGAAAGTGCTCTCACAGACTTTTAGTCATGGTATGCGGGTTATGCAATTGGAAGTCTTTTTCTTGCGATTTGGGGCCTCCTTTGGGAGCATTCGGCGGACTTAGCTTGCGCCAAATGACATTCTTATTGGAGAAGAGATGGCTTTTGATATTAATCTGGATTATACATCTTCCCAAATTCGTCACGGTGACTCGCTTCTGGAATGCATGCCTCTGTTGGAGACACAGCTACTAGGTGAAATGTGAATCAGCGTTATATTTTTGTTATCTGTCTATTTCCACGTGTAGACTAGTCGGCTCTTTACGTTCCCCTAACCTAGACATTGATTAATGAGATTTCGCCATGTAACGGGTTGAGATTCAAAGTTGCAATCTTTCGCAGCGCAGGAGCTCACCTGTTTGAATCAATCTTTCGTATCCAATCTTCAAAAGAGTAATCTAGAGTTCTAATGGAATGGAAGTGCGTATTCGGGCAATTTAAGTGCCGAATTTTTCCAATAATTCGTGTCGTGGTTCCAAATTTTGAAGTAGGTTAGGATTACGTTTGGTGTAATCAAGTCTCAAGAACTTTCCGATTGAAGATTATTCTCAAATCTATCAACTGTTTGCTCCTTGAATGTATGCTCTCTTTGAAGTACCTACTTTCTTCGTGAAATATGAATCAGCGTTATATTTTCCGTATATATCTATTTCTACGCATAGATTACTTGGCTTTTTACATTCTCCTATCCTACACATTGATTGACGAGATTTCAGCTCATAACGGGTTGAGATTTAAAGTTGCAATCTTTCGCACTGCATCAGGTCACTGGTTTGTGTCTCTCTTACATATCCAATCTCGAAACGACTGATTTAGCATTTTGATGGAATGGAAGTAAGTATTCGGGTAATTGAGATGCCGAATTTTCCGAACAATTTGAGTCATTATTCTGAATTCTGAGGAAGGATAGGATTATGTTTGGTGTAATCAAGTCTCCAGAACTTTCCAATTGGAGATCATAACGCTCCTGATATTGATTGGGATTCTGCATCTTTTTAAATCTATCAACTATTTGCAGTTTCAGTGTATGCTCCTCTTTAAAGTATCAACTTTCTTCGTAAAATATGAATCAGCGTCATATTTTCAGTATATGTCTATTTCTACGTATAGACTACTCGACTTTTTACGTTCTCCTATCCTACGCATTGATTAATAAAATTGCACCTTATAGCGGATTGAGATTCAGCATTGCAATCTTTCGCCCTGCATCAGGTCACTGGTTTGAGTCTCTCTTATGTATCCAATCTCGAAACGACCGATCTAGAATCCTGATGAAACGGTAGTAAGTATTTGGGTAATTGAGGTGCCGAATTTTCACAACAATTTGAGTCATGATTCCAAATTTTGAGGAAGGTTACTCTAACCTTCCTCAGAATTTGAAATTCTATGCTTGTTGTAATCAAGTCTCGATAACTTTTGAATTGAAGATCATAAGGCTTCTGATATTGATTCGGATTTTGTATCTTCTCAAATGTACCAGTTATACGCTACTTCAATGTATGCTTCAGTTTGGACGACATATTTTCTACGTGAAATATGAATCAGCGTTATATTTTTGTTATTTCTCTATTTTCACAAGTAGAATACTCAGCTTTTTACGCTCGACTAACTTAGACATTGAGTAATGGGATTTCGACATAGGTAGCTGGTTGATATCCCAGTTGCGATCTTTCGCACTACACCAGGTCACTGGTTTGAATCAGTCTTATGTATCAAAACTTGGAAAGAGTGATCTAAAGTTCTCATGAAACCAAAGTAAGTCTTCGACCAAGCCAAGTTTTAAGGGGGATTAGAATTATCTTGGCTGTAATCAAGTATCGAGAACATTTCGATTGGAGATCAAAGGGTTCCTGATACTGATTGGAATTCTGCATCTTCTCAGGTTTATCAGTTATTCGCTTCTGGAATGTATACTTCTCTGTGGACGACATACCTCCTACGCGAAATATGAGTCAGCGTGATATTTTTGTTATTTGTTTATTTTCACAAATAAACTACTCGCTTTTTTACTTATGACTACTAACTTAGACATTGATCTAAGGAATTTCGACATGTAACTGGCTGAGATTTCAAGTTACAATCATTTGTGCCACACCAAGTCACCTGTTTCAACCAGTTTCATGTGTCGACTCTTGAAAAGAGTGATCTCAAGTTCTAACGAAACTAAAGCAAGTATTCTGCCAATGAATTGCAGAATTTTCTCAACAATTTGAGTCATGAATTCGAGTTTTCAGAGAGATCGCTGATATGGCTGATCGAAAGGATTCTGACATTCATTTCTATTCTGTATCTTCTGAAATCTATCCCAGTGATTCGTTTCTAGAGAGTATGCTTCTGTTTTTGAGACATATCTCATGAAATGTGAATCAGCGTTATATTTTTACGTTTGTCTACTTCTACCAAGAAATTGATTAATGAGATTTCACCGTATAACTGGTTGAGATTCAAACTTCCTAGCCTGTATCAAGGAGAAAAAATACTTGCACCAAGTCACGATCTGTTTGAATCACGGTTCTTTTGAATGGCGATCCAAATCCACAGCTTTCCAAAATTCCCCATTCGGCTTCGAAATTTTCCAATTTAATTAGTCTGTCCTTTTTCGAAGTAGGGACGCCCTGCGCCCACTGAATCCAATCATTTCCGATGACATACGTGTAACGACAGCGTAAATGGTCGCAGACCGATGACCTCTACAACCAGGATCAGTATGCAAGACATGTTCGTTTCATGTCGGTCGTTATCCACCGACGTTTTTGATTCGTATGCAAGCTCCACCGCGTCCCCCTAATTAGGGAACGCAGAGTGATGCGAAGCTTAAATCAATTCCGTGAATTTGGGAACGCCCCTGTTTTCGATAAATTATAAACCTGTCACTGAGAATGGCTTTCCACATGTCTCTCAATTCCCCGTACTCTGCTCAATTCTCCTGCGGTGAACATGGAGAGAAAGACTGAAATCGGTCGGACGAGATGCATGTATGGACATGTACACGTTATATTAGATTTTACAAATTAGTGAGAAAAGGAACAGGGTGTGAGCTCGATACGAAGCGCGAGTGAACCTAATGGGCGGTGACCGCGTCATGACCGCGATAGAAATTAACGACAATTGGCGTGATTGAAACTTACCGAGCGCACCATAGTTCATGGTTTTATTCCCATTTATCGAATTCACCAACGCAAAAAGGTGGAGTATTGATTAGGGGGTGTCGAAGGGAGGAGAAACTTTTTTCCCACCGTCTGTACCATTAAAATCGTAAAAAATGAAACTTGTAGCTGAATCTCCTCGGCGCAACTTTTCCATTCGGTGAACGTGGAAAGTTCATGAATTTCTGAAATTGCCATTTTACGCGTACTGCGAAAACTAATATTTCTCTCTGACTTTTTGACGTGAGTGCCCTCGAAGGGTCATGTTTGGACGAATTAAATTGTTGAAAGATGTTTTGACAAGAACTTTTCGATGGCGAGAAGTGAAAACAAGTTTCTAGTTTCAAAATAGAACAAAAATTTTGATTTTTCAGTTATTTTTGTAAACATAGTATAGTTATGCTGATACTGTACAGTAAAAAAAATACTTCTGATCAGTAGAAGAAGTACTTCAACCCAGTACCAGGGATGAGCAATAATATTAGATTTTGACAATATTAAGAAGGGATTATCTCCTTATATTGTTCAAAGCTTTAACTATATTTAACAATTTTAACATATAATAGAATTTATCAGCAAAATTTTTCGATTGATGGTGAATAAAATATTTGATAATACTGGAATGTAATTTTTTAGTTAACAAGCTAATTCTAAATTGAGGTACTTGATTTTCGATTATCCAAATAATCGTCAATCTTCCTACCTAAATTATTGGTTGATTATTTGATAGAATATTTCGAAATTTAAATGTACAAATTGATGGTCACTTTAATATTTAAAATTGTAAAATTTATGTTAAAAATTGACTTCACAATTTAACGGTAATTATGATTGATTGATGGCTCCACGACTAAATAACTTAGCAAAAATGACTTCACAAAAAAACTTCAGAAAAACAGTTTCGACCAAAATAACTTCGTTATTTTCCGTTAAAAAATAACTTATTTTTCCGGAGTTATTTTTTTTCAAAGCATTTCTTCGAAGTTATTTTTGAAAAGTCATTTTTGCCAAGTTATTTAGTCATGACACCACAAAAGAACTGGATGCAAGTATCATGGGTCAAGTACCTGGGCGCTGGCGAGAAGTACCTCGGTACTTGTCATAAGTACTTCTGTTACTCGGGACAAATAAAAGAAGTACTTGTACTGAGTACCTGACTGGTTCTTTTCAAAAGTACCAACAGAACTCAATATAAGTAGCAATAGTACTCAATCCAGTAAATTACAAATGAAGATCCAAATGTTGGAGCACAAGTAAACACACAGAAAAATCTGCAGCTAAAATACGTTTTTGAAATGGTGATTTACGTTTTCAAAAACGTAACTTACGATTTTCTCAAAGGGATGAATGACGCTTTCGAGGTCGTAAATTACGGCCAGAATAACGTTAATTACGAATCCAAGAACGTGAATTACGATTCTCAAAATTGGAAGTCAATTCGGTTTGGAAAGCACCCATAAAAATCACATTCTACTGATTTTTTCCTACAAAATATCTTCTCCTGAATACTTCTATTTACAAAAATGCGCAACAAAGCCTATTTTATCCGCCGATAATATTCGCTTTCTTAATGAAGTAAGCAATTGAAAGCACTGAAATTATGTCATAATAATACTTGAGAGAAGTTCCAAAATCATTTTTTACCAGTACCTTTGGTACTTGTGAAAAATACTAAAAGTACTGGTAGAAAATAGTGAAGCTACTTGCTCCCAGTACTATTTCTACTTCGGCAGAGATGGAACTTCACTCAAGAATACAAAAAGTACTTGGGACAAGTACTTTTCGAACTTTTCACAAGTGAACTACCCCAAGTACTGGCTCGCACTGGTGTGAAGCACATATTTCTTTGGGGGTATTCAACATTATCTGTAAAAAAAGTATCGACTCTATCGATTATATTCTATTTATATTATATTATATTTATAGTCAACCGTTGAAAAATAATGAATGAAAGATTTAGAAAAACAAACGAGACATCATAAATTTCAAACAAACCATCTTCGAGTCAACAACGTAAAATATCTAAAGTGCATGCTTTAATCTCTCAATTTAAGACACTGAAGAGACTTTAATTTGAGACCGAAAAAGTCTTAAAAAAGGGGGACAAAACTCCACTAATTTTGGCCACTAGTTTTTCTAGCGTGAAAAAAACCTTTTTCTCCGTGATGATTGAATTTCCATATGGGTTCTGTGGGCCGCCATTGTAAAATTTAGTTGACCCCATCTGGTGTGTGTGAGCATCCGAAACCACCGAGCCAAATGGGAGCCAATGTGACGTATACAAGCCATCTTCATTAGTAGATATCCGGGACGTATAACCCAGTGCATCCGCAGATATCGCAGGGAACCACAGGCCCCTGAATCGCCCGCATATCAGGTATCACTCGCGGTGAACGAACATCACCTATTACTCATACGATGCATAATAGTAATATTATATCTGCCTCCCTCGACCATTAATCTCGTGCATTAATTATGCGAATAAACGTAACATGAAATCTTTCTAATGAATTCATCCCTTTAACCTTCTACCGCGCTTTCTCCTTAAGAAAACGATGAATTAGAGATAATTCCACCATTTTCATTCGAGATTTTGAGATACATACAAGACACCTCGGCTTCCTCGATTATCGCAGCAATTGCCCGTAGCAAAAGCCAGACGATTCGTATCCCCCGGACTGTGGAGTGAGGCAGAGTTAGCAGCCCTGGTCGTTTAGCTACAGTTGTGCACTGATAGTGAATTCGTTCAGCAGGTATATATCTGCAGGAAGTTGTTAGCCGTCCCCGCATGCTTCCAACCTCCCTTAGTTTGACTGGATATAACAATCGCAGCCCGTTTCTCGGTGCAAGCCGGCCACATGTAATTAAATGCAATCAGTGAACGCGAGAGTGCTCAGAATTACGAACATTTAGAGCCATTCTGTGTTTGTGGGAGTTTCTATCTCATTGCATCCCTCTACCTTTTCTCATTTTGCATTTCCGAAAGTTTTTGGGAGTGTTTGGGATTCTATTGACGGTGGTGGGAACTGTTTGGCTTTCGTGCTATTCATTTTTTTTTATTGGGTAACGTTTGCTGGTCCACTGTTAGAGCAATTTGGTTGAAATTTCTAGGAGAATTTGGGGGAATTTACATCAAATGATAGTTTCAGTGAATTCATAAGGTGTTTATTTTTAACACCTTACTTAATTATTACATGAGAATTGGAGAAATCAGGAAAATTTAGGTCAATTTATTGTCGAGTTGACCATTAGTTGCGTATTGAGAAATTTGATACTGAATATTCATATTTTCATTGAAAATTTAAGCAAATTGAGAAGCTCTTGTCTTCTTCTTGCAATTGTATTAAATGTTCTGGAGTGATACCACGAGCACTCCAAAATAGGTCTTTTTCCGATAGTTTCTTTGCATAGGAATGAATGTGTTGAATTTTTTCTGCAAAATTTGGCAGATGTAATTAAATGCAATCAGTGAACGTGAGAGTGCTCAGAATTACGAAAATTTTGAGCCATTCTGTGTTTATGGGAGTTTCTATCTCGTTGCATCCCTTTACCTTTTCTCATTTTGCATTTTCGAGAGTTTTTGGGACTGTTTGGGATTCTATTGACGATGGTGGGAACTGTTTGGCTTTCGTGCTATTCATTTTTTTTTTATTGGGTAACGTTTGCTGGTCCTGTTAGAGCAATTTGATTGAAATTTCTAGGAGAATTTGGGGAATTTACATCAAATGATAGTTTCAGTGAATTCATAAGGTGTTTATTTTTAACACCTTACTTAATTATTACATGAGAATTGGAGAAATCAGGTAAATTTAGGTCAATTTATTGTCGAGTTGACCATTAGTTGCGTATTGAGAAATTTGATACTGAATATTCATATTTTCATTGAAAATTTAAGCAAATTGAGAAGCTCTTGTCTTCTTCTTGCAATTGTATTAAATGTTCTGGAGTGATACCACGAGCACTCCAAAATAGGTCTTTTTCCGATAGTTTCTTTGCATAGGAATGAATGTGTTGAATTTTTTCTGCAAAATTTGGCAGATGTAATTAAATGCAATCAGTGAACGTGAGAGTGCTCAGAATTACGAATATTTGGAGCCATTCTGTGTTTATGGGAGTTTCTATCTCATTGCATCCCTTTACCTTTTCTCATTTTGCATTTTCGAGAGTTTTTGGGAGTGTTTGGGATTCTATTGACGATGGTGGGAACTGTTTGGCTTTTATGCTATCCATTTTTTTTATTGGGTAACGCTTCTGGTCTACTGTTAGAGCATTTTGGCTGCAATTTGTGGGAGAATTCTAGGGAATTTTCATCAAGTGATCGTTTCAGTGAACTGATAAGATATTTGTTATTGAAAATTTACAAGTTGATGACTTACTATCAATAGAAACTGGAAATTTAAATTTAATAAATTTAATAAATCAGAAATCGATGATTGAAATCAGGAAAATTTAGGTCGATTTATTGTCGAGTTTGCCATTAGTTGCGTATTGAGCAATTTAATACTGAATATACATATTTTCATTGAAAATTGAGAAGTTCTCGTCTTCTGACATCTTGAAGATGTGGAATTCTATCGAATTTTCTGTAGCGATACCGCAAGTGCTCCAAAATGGATTATTTTTTGATATTTTTTTTTTTGATAGCTTTGCACAGGAATGAAGGTGTCAAAATTCTTCTGCAAAATTTTCCACATTTTTTCTATGCAGAGAAGTTCCAGGGAAATAACTGATAATTTCGAAGCACGAGTGGTATTTTTGGAGTTTCCTCCCTCTTCAATTCATTCAATCAGAGCGCAGTATTCGAGATCACGTGATACCTTCACATCGGTTTTATTTCGATAATTCACCAGGCTACTAGTGAATTATCAAAATCATAATTCTACAGTTGCCTGTCACCAACGTCCAATGGTGGCAGTGGCTAAATCGTTAGTTCGGCTTGTCCACTAGGAGGTCGTGGGTTCGAATCCCAGTCCGGTCGGATTTTTTAACTTCTGGAAACAGGGGTTGGGGGCTCGAAAGGGTGGCTTGGGCTTCGGATCCCGACTTGGGGGGACCCTTAACTTCCTGTAAAGGGGGTTAAGGGGATCGCCTGGAGCGGATTCTGGTAGGTTCCGTTTCACCTCGGCTCTGGACGAGCGGGAGGTTTCTAATAGAGGAATCGACTGTACCGACGGAGGTTTTCTGTGGTTTCCTTCGTCTCTCGCGGGAGCAAATCCGGTACAGTGTAACAAGTCGGCCACAGCCGAAAGGTTAAGTAGAGGATAGATGGTGGAGTAAATCAAAATGGTTTTAAATGCCTTAAAATGAAAAAAAAACAGTTTCCTGTCAATTGTTCTCTCCGGTTTTGACATTTCAATTTATGGAAAAAGCTTGTGTGAGGTTGCGTTGAATTGATTCAAGATGAAGAGTCACTCAAAATAAGTCGATTTGGCGAAAACTCTTTGCGAGAAATTCAGAACAACATTAAATAATTTATTTGAATCAAATAAATAAATTTCTCTAAATAGTATCAGATAAAGTTTTTTCTCAAATTGACTAAGAATGATTTTATTCGAAGTTTTGTTTATATTAAATAAATATTTGATTATTGGTCAGGAATCTTTATTTGAACCAAATAAATGTTTCATCGGATATTTCCCTCAAGTTTTCCGTGGACCTAAAATGTGACAAAAATTACGCAAAAAGTGTACCGAAAAATTCAGCCCAAAAAATTTACCACCAGATCCCAAAAAAATCCTGCGGCCTCAAAACTGTCTTCATTCCCCTACACCCATGCTAAAAGCCTCCCCCATCAAAATTATCATCTCCAATAAAACCGTCTGAATCCCCCTGCGATTCGACAACCCCCAAAGAATACTCCCCCCATAAAAAATACCAGCATAAAAATTCCACACCTACCTCGTCCATCAAAATCCTCCCCCGAAAGAACAATACCCCGCATAATACCGAGTTCCACATACACAAATCCTTTAACATGCAATGAAAAATAGTAGGTACGCTGAAGCACACTGAGCCAGAGAACAACATGCACAACTACAGGATAGATGCAACAAAAGCTCACTGTGCAGCCGAGCGAGCAACACACAGGCATCCCCAAAAGCGTAAGGTATGGAAGTGAAATTGGTGGAAGTTGAAAATTTTCAAGCCCCGGGGGTTGCTGTGATGAAAGACAGAAAATATAATATATCTATGTATGTGAGAGCAGTTGGATAAAATGTCGGAGATCATGAGAGAAAGACTGTGTAAACCGGGGTTGGGTAAGAGAAAAGGGAGGAAGAGAGATGGTGAAATACGCGAAATTGCTGTGCAGGAAAAGCGAGGACAAAAGGTTTACAGAACTGGTCCCTATAATTCAACGGCGTTGATGGTCTGATGGACGAAAAAAAAGATAGCTGGAATGGGTCGAAGGGGGTTGAGGCAAACGGGAGGGTGGAGAGGGGCGGGAAGAGAGGGGGGATGATGTGAGAGGGAGAGCGGAGAATTACGAGGTCACTTCCGGTGGCGCCTGCAGGAGCTTCCGTTTCCGGTCGCGTTTGCAACCCTTCTCCTCTCACTCCCCCCCGAGCCATTTGGGATTTAGTGGTGGCCCTAGGTACCATCTCCTCCCTCTCTGTCTCTCCTTCTCGATCGTGATGTACCTATTTCTATTGCTTTCACTAGCCTTTCCTCCCACCCAACCCCTCTTTATTGTTCCCCATTCTCCCTCGCTCCACTGATTTTCCACCTGACACTGGTGCTGTATAACCTCTCTGTCTGTCTCTCTCTCTCGCTCTGCACATCCATTTACCACCAAAAGGTGTCTCTTTTCTACTGGCCTTTGAGTGTAGTCCCTGGTGTGCAACGAAACTTTGTTCAATGACCACAACTTCGCTATTACTATCGTTCTGGACCTCTCACACCAAGCCCATCTATGCGCCCCTTTATTGCGTATACCCGTGAGAATTTCATTGTACTGCTGGGTAATAATAGCCACAAGCTCAATGGACAAATACAGCATAACGGATATGAGGGGCCAATCGTTGTCAAAACTTTGACGATTGCTCGATATAACAGTGATTTTATCATCTTCAGCGGCTCTTTGGACAGTGGTACTTGCAATAACATTTGATTAGTGGAAGCTGTGTGCTTGTGGTTTTTAAAGAATCCAGAATTTCTGCTGGATTTACTGGGATGGAGTGATCAAACACTCGAGTTTCTTAGAATTCATATTTTTTCCATTTCCATGTCGGGGAAAATGGATTTATGCGAATTCCCGAATGAGTTAGTACTGGGGTTTATGGGGAGACACACTGGGTGGTGGATATAGGTTCTCCGTGCAATTTTATATTATAATTCTCCAACGGGTTTCTCCCTATCCAGCGAAATCTAAAAATTAGAGGCTTCCTGAGAATCAGTGACATTGCTCTGAAAATTAGTGGTGATGTCTTTGAAAATTAGTGACGATGTTACTGAAAATTGGTGACAAAATGACTGACTTCAAAATTTTGCATACTCACTGAATTTCGCAACCGCGAGTCCTTAATAATCGGGAACAAATTCCTGAAAATCAATTATACGTCTCGGAACATCAATACTTTTTTCTCTTCTTAAGAAGATTGTTGGGAATTACTGTGCCATTTCAGGAGTTATTCTTTTCTTTTATTAGGACACATACTCTCACACAGAGAACAAAATATCAGTTTTCAGTAGCATATTATTGATTTTTAAGGACATCATCATTAAAATTATCGGACATTTCCCGATAGCGTTGCATACTCATGAGAATTTCACTGTACTAATGGGTAATCATAGCCACAAGCTCAATGGACAAATACAGCATAACGGATATGAGGGGCCAATCGGTTTCAAAACTTTGACGATTGCTCGATATAACTGTGATTTTATCACCTTCAATGGCCCTTTGGACAGTGGTATTTGCAATAACGTTTGATTAGTGGAGGCTGTGTGCTTGTGGATTTCAAAGAATGCAGAATTTCTGGTGCATTCACATGGATGGAGTGATCAAAGACTCGAGTTTCATAGAATTCATATTTTTTCTATTTCCATATCCGGGAAAATGGATTTATGTGAATTCTCGAATGAGCTAGTACTGAAGTATATGTGGAGGCACACTGGGTGGTGGATATAGATTCTCCGTGCAATTTCATACTATAATTTTGCAGCGGGTTTCTTCTTATCCATCGTATTCTAAAAAATAGAGAAGGGGGACTTCAGTAGAAAATTTTAAACTGTGTAGATGCCTGAAAATCGGTAACATATTCCATAAAATCAGAGACATACTCTGAAAATCAAAACTTCGCAAGAATTTTCGACGGAATTCCTTGAAAATTCAGAGAAATCGGTAATTCAAGGAAAGATTTCATTGAATTTCCTGATTTTAGCAAAATTTATACTTCCCGTGAGTGGCTGTAGTAGTCACGCGGGGAGTGTGTGGCTCCGGCGGTCATCCAAGCTAAGCAGCGTTCAGTCTGCCCAGTACTTGGATGGGTATCCGTTCAGGCACACCTGACCACGTGGGACCACAGTCGCTAGGCACGAATGTAGGGAACCACTGTACCCATTGAGTCAGTATGACCCTGCATTATCGGCCGGCTGCACGACTGAGGTTTTCCATGGTTTCCCTGGCAGTCCAATCCCGAAAGGGGTCCAGTTGGGGATAAAGTAAGTCGGCCCATGGTAACGCAGATAGGGAAGGGAACAAAATGTAAAAACCCGAGAGCTATACATATGGAACCAAAAATAAAATAATTATACTTCCCGTGGTTTTTTCCATAAAATTATTAATTTTTACTGACAAAACTCCTTCAGATCTCAGTGGGAAATTGTTAACAGTGTAGATGCCTGAAAATTGGTAACATATCCCAGAAAATCTATTCCAGAGACATGTCTCTGAAAATCAAAACCTTTCTTCTCTCCGTACAGCAAATCGACCTCTCCCCCCTCCCAACGATTAAATAAACTGCACCCCAGACAATTTCAATCAATTATGTTCTATTATACCCATTGCAACAAAGCAAAATTACATTTATCCGCGAATCCGTATTACGTCCTCAACCCAATATTCAATATACCCTCAACGCACGGAAAATCCAATAATTAATTGTACGCGGTTCTCGTGGCCGAGTAAAATGCATATAGTGTCCAAAGGGTGATTTCTCTTCGCCCCATGCATTCATATTCCATTCTAAATGCACCAATGCCAACCGTCTCCTCCATCTCTGTCTCCCCGGCCTTTGTCATAACACAAATTCCAACCGCTCGTTGACCGAGTTCGATGGATAGGGAGAAACCCGTTGCAGAAATATAATATGAAATTGCTCGGAGAACCCATATCCACCACCCAGTGTGCCTGCACATATACCTCAGTACTCACTCATTCGGGAATTCACATAAATCCATTTTCCCCGACATGGAAATAGAAAAAATATGAATTCGATGAAACTCGAGTCTTTGATCAGTCCATCCATGTAAATCCACCAACAATTCTGCATTCTTTGAAATCCAGAAGCACACAGCCTCCACTAATCAAATGTTATTGCAAATACCGCAGTCCAAAGGGCCACTGAAGATGATAAAATCAAAAGTTTTGGAAACCCTTGGCCCCTCATATCCGTTATGCTGTATTTGTCCATTGGTCTTGTGGCTATTATTACCCTGGCTAGTAGTACACTGAGTGAAAAACAAACACGTTGTCAAACAAGTCTTGTTTGGGTTAACAAAATCGCTTATTGAAAATTCCCAAAAAATAATTTATTTGGTTTGAATTTGAAAGTCTCAAACATGAATAATTGTTCTGCTTTCGACAGCAGCGAAATATTTCGCTTAAGAGACGGATAATTCACACCAGACGGTGCCTTTTCAGGATGAAAATATCTCATACAGAGGCAAATTAATCAACAAATATTTTATCCCTAACTTACATGATTGCTATCAGATCATTATTATTGTTTCATTTGAGGGTTCATTTCTTGTCTGTGATTATTAGACAGCCGACACGAAAAACTACAATCCCTTGTTCCGCATAAAACAACGATTTGTCGGGAGAAGAATATGTATGGGAGTATCGAATAACGAAGGAGTAGTGCTAGAAATGATATTTCTTGCGTGTACAGAGAATGCAATTTTTTTAACTACTAAATCTGTTTTTGGGACAAAAATTTTCATTCCGGCGCACTCTCTGTATGTTTCGCACAAAACATCTTTTTTTGATAATTTTCAAAAAACGATTTTCTCGGCACAAGTAAGACTTGTTTGAGAACTTTGTCGTTTTTCTCTCAGTGTACAGTGAAATTCTCACTGGTATACAAAGCTATCGGGAAATGTCCAGTAATTTTACAGGACTCAGGGTATTATAACTGAAAATTAGTGATGATGTCCTTAAAAATCAGTGATATGTTCCTGAAAATGGAAATTTTGTTTTCTGTACGAGTATGTGTTCTAATTTAAAAAAATAACTCCTGAAATTGTACCGTAATCCACAACAATCTTTCTAAGCAGAGAGAAAGGTATTAATTTTCAATGAAAATTAGTGACAAAATGCCTGAATTTCAGAGATTTGCACTCACTGAATTTCACAATCACGAATTTCTAATTATCTAAATGATTCTACCCCGACTTCTCAAAATGCCATTCAGGTGGACGAAAAATCCATGAAAATAATTTTTTTTCTAACAGCGTTGCGGATGATAATTTGCCACTTGTGACATTTTGATTTTCAAATTGTCGATGTGACCCAATGGGGTATCTCTATCAAGACGCCCATGTGCAGTGATTGTGAGCCATAATGCACCGGGTGTTGGATGAGGCACTACCACGAATAAGCATTAATTCGGCTGAGTTGGCGCCTGAGAAAGCAAAGAGGCGTTTATGTTAAATGTATGCGAGCAGGAGAGTACATCCGCCGTATACATGTGACCCACACCGTACTCTGACAGGAGATGTCTCCCTCGAGGCTATTTCAACCCTGCTAGCGTAACGCAGCTTGTCTGGGAACGAATCGATTTTCCTAAGGAATATTGTTCTCTCCTTGATGGGTGTGCTAGGTGATACGGAATAGTGTATTGCGTCACAAGTACGTGCACAAGTTGCACTTTGCGTCGTATGCCACGATTGTTCTGCTACTTGTTACTTACGCTGAAAATGAAATAGTATATTTCGTAACGAGTGCAAAAAACATTTTTTCACGAGTTACGAACAATATTTTTCATCACAATGTGGCGGAAATTGGACTTTTAGGCACGCGGAGCGTGCCGAAAAGTTCACTTTTCGTCACAGCGTGATGAAATAGTATATTTCGTAACGAGTGCAAAAAACATTTTTTCACGAGTTACGAACAATATTTTTCATCACAATGTGGCGGAAATTGGACTTTTAGGCACGCGGAGCGTGCCGAAAAGTTCACTTTTCGTCACAGCGTGATGAAATAGTATATTTCGTAACGAGTGCAAAAAACATTTTTTCACGAGTTACGAACAATATTTTTCATCACAATGTGGCGGAAATTGGACTTTTAGGCACGCGGAGCGTGCCGAAAAGTTCACTTTTCGTCACAGCGTGATGAAATAGTATATTTCGTAACGAGTGCAAAAAACATTTTTTCACGAGTTACGAACAATATTTTTCATCACAATGTGGCGGAAATTGGACTTTTAGGCACGCGGAGCGTGCCGAAAAGTTCACTTTTCGTCACAGCGTGATGAAATAGTATATTTCGTAACGAGTGCAAAAAACATTTTTTCACGAGTTACGAACAATATTTTTCATCACAATGTGGCGGAAATTGGACTTTTAGGCACGCGGAGCGTGCCGAAAAGTTCACTTTTCGTCACAGCGTGATGAAATAGTATATTTCGTAACGAGTGCAAAAAACATTTTTTCACGAGTTACGAACAATATTTTTCATCACAATGTGGCGGAAATTGGACTTTTAGGCACGCGGAGCGTGCCGAAAAGTTCACTTTTCGTCACAGCGTGATGAAATAGTATATTTCGTAACGAGTGCAAAAAACATTTTTTCACGAGTTACGAACAATATTTTTCATCACAATGTGGCGGAAATTGGACTTTTAGGCACGCGGAGCGTGCCGAAAAGTTCACTTTTCGTCACAGCGTGATGAAATAGTATATTTCGTAACGAGTGCAAAAAACATTTTTTCACGAGTTACGAACAATATTTTTCATCACAATGTGGCGGAAATTGGACTTTTAGGCACGCGGAGCGTGCCGAAAAGTTCACTTTTCGTCACAGCGTGATGAAATAGTATATTTCGTAACGAGTGCAAAAAACATTTTTTCACGAGTTACGAACAATATTTTTCATCACAATGTGGCGGAAATTGGACTTTTAGGCACGCGGAGCGTGCCAAAAAGTTAACTTTTCGTCACAGCGTGATGAAAAATTATTTTTGCGAAATATCCATTTACTTGAGAGAAGTATTTATGTTTTCATCACTTCTCCAGTCCAATCATCCCCCGGCAATCCTCATTAGGGAATTCAATAGGGAATTTGCATAAAGTCCAGTTTTGGAATATTTTCGAATGAATAGAGTCTTTGTAGTCTATGAACCATTCCAGAGTAAAAAGTTTTTCGATAGGTGGTCTGGATATTTTGTAATAACTGATTAAAAATGTATCAGTTTTGAACACTTTTTTGGAGTCACGACATCAAATCACTGGAATCAGGTTCCCCTTGCGACTACTAGCAGCGCTATTGAATTATTCTAGCCTCTCATAGTGCGAGACGTTTAACCAAAACGAATCGAGGGAGTTATCTTTGAAACAATTATTAAAAGTGGATAAAAAATATATTGGCGGTAACAAATGAAGTTTGTGCTGGGGAATTTCTCGGGGAATTTACCGACGGTAGACCTGACTATGTTGATAGATTTTATGGGTTTAAATATATGTCAAAGTGTCGAAAGTCCTGGTTCTATAATTTTCACTGTTGTATTTTTACATCCTGGTACAAAACAATATTTATAAGGAACTTTCATCACTCGATTCAGTTTTTCTGACATTTTAGAGCCAAATACATGTACAGAGTATTTTCCTAGATTTCAGCAGTTGTACTAAACCGCTTGATGGCACCACACGAAAATTTTGGCCTGAGTTGACGTCACAGGCCTTTTTAGAACGTTAAAAAATTGCAATTTTTAAAAGCAAATAAATAATTATTAAACTATTTTCCGTGTGTTTTCTTATCAAATATGAGTTTTTGAGGGCATATATTTGAGGGAAAAAAATATTGAAAAAACATGCAAGGTCCCTATTAAACTGACCATTATGGAGTGAACTCTCTCAATAATTGTCACCATTAAAAATTGTTTGAAATTCTTCCCTCTAGGAAATAAATTCAGAAAAAATGAATAATCATTGGAGGAGTTCATCCAAGGTCATGTACAACTTAGTCTTCCTCTAGAATAATATGATTGTCGTAATTGAAACCAAATTAGGCTCGTCTGGGAATGACTCGATTGACGAAATACGATTTTGAAAAAATAAATGCTTCTCTCAAGTAAATGCATATTTGGCAACAATTTTTTTTTATTCCGGCCGTAAGGCAGCGCTTTACGGACGCTAGATGTCCGTAAATCATTTCCTACGGCCGTTATGGCAAATAATATTATTCGACACACGGCCAAAAAAAATTTTCTGGCGAATATGAGGTTGCAACCCGAACCGAAAGCGAGGGAGATGAGGCTGAATTATCGTATGAGCTGAAAAACTTATGTCGAAATCCACTGTTTTCTCTCAGTGTACAAAGTTGGCAATATAATTTGTTTCCTTCATCGCAAAGTTACTCTTCAAATAGATGACCGTTTGATTTCCAACTTCTCATTCGTCTTCCGATCATTTCGTTGGATGTCAACAAGAGAGTAAATACTTGCAACAACTTCGATGGTTTACTGTTTGCAATTGACATTGAGCTACGGATAGTTGAACCATGACGATGTAGTCATAGAATCTGTGGGTGGAGGTAAATAGTGTCAGAACTTCTGTTGAGAGTTATTTTGATGGACCCTGATGCACAGAGAAGAATAGTTTCCAGTTTATACTGTTGAAAAATTTTGGCTGATATTGCACTGAGTTTTCAAAGAGTGTTGTCATTGGAAATTCAAAATTGTATGAAAAAATCGGAAGCAGTAAGTTTCAGTTCAATTATTTCATGTTAGTTGATAGAAATCTGGAAAATACGGGTGAATATATTCTTGAATAATAATCCAAATTATGTTTCATTAACGATAATTAACACAATCTCTGATTTTGAGAATATGACGGAGAAGATTACTGCAATCACTGGAAACAGTTGTGTCTAAAATTGCGACACTTTTGTCTTCTTTGTTGAGACGTGTGTGCCTCCAAATTGAAGTTATTTTTTGTGTCTTAAATTAGGACATTAAGACATGCAATCTAGGTATTCTAGATGTTTTACTTGAGGATCTTTTGTTTCAAACTTATGATGTCTCATTTCCTCCTCCAAATACTTTAGAATTCTCAAACTCATTGCGGAAATTGAATACCACATCCCATTGAATTTTCGGTGGATGGAAAATTCAGGAAAATCGTTGCTTGAATTTTCAAAATATTTAATAATTTTCATTGCCATGTGAACCTGAATATTGAAATTCCGTTGAATACTTCAGAATTCAACTGATTTTTCAACAACAAAATAAATGAAAATTTCGTGTGAATGAGTGATTGTTAAAAATTTCAAGAGTTTTTACTTGAAATTTCAAAAGGAATTTTCTAACAGTGATGTGTCTTGAATTGAGACAGAAAAATGTCTTAAATTCGGTGACTTGTATTCCAAGATATTATGAAAATATCTGGTTTACACTGTTAAAAATTTGTATCTGAAATTTCCGGTACACTTTTTGAAAATTTGTATCGAGTTTAATTACCACTGAAATTTCAAGGAATTTCATCATTGAAAATTCAGAATTTCGTGGAAAAATAAAAGAGAACTGTCATTTTCAGTTCCATTTTTCCCCGAAAACGAATAGAAAACCAGAAAATTTCCGTAAATATATTCTTGAATTTTCAGGACAGTGACACTAAATGAGATTTAGGAGAAAAAAATCATGGAACTTTAGATTTCACTGAAAATTCAATGTATTCTGGCACTGCATATTCATATTAGATTGGAAATTCAATAAATTAAGGCATTCTCGTTTTTATGCTGCTTAAAATTCTGGAATTTTACAGAATTTTCAGTGAAATCTGAAATTTCATTATTTTTTTCCCCCTAAATCGCATTCAGTGTCACTGTCCTGAAAATTAGTAAACTGTTCATGAAATCTCATTTTTTTTTTAACATCGTATCAAACGTCTTCTTATCAAAACGTTTTGTCTTAAAGATTCGAAATTTCAGTAATTACGAAGTTAACCGTTAAGACATATTTTTAATGTCTTGAATTATGATGTCTTGAAGACACTGGATTTTACAGTGAATGTGCAAACAAATATCGATGATCTCTTTACGAAGTGCACGATTTATCTTAAACCCTTAAGTCCATGCCACATATGGCGTTCACATGTCATATCGACTCTTCCCGTGATTAATAAAAATTCATTATCTTTTCTACTATTGTAGATATCGAAATTCTAATAATTTCCCCATGAAATAGATAAAATTATCAACACAATGCGACCGGATTTTTTTTCAAGTTATTTTCAATATTTTTCTTCAATAAATAAACAATACGGAACTGAATTCTATGTCAGATGCATATTCAAAGCCTCTCATTTATGGAGCTAATTTTCATAAAAAATTCTGAAATAGTTACGGAACATACTTTATACATTCCTCGAATAGCGCAAACGAATTTTCGAATCAATGAATTACATCACACTTGAATGTAGTTGAGAGGGAAAGATAGAACGAATACGCAACAATATATAATAATAAGCAAAGACAAATAGTTCCCCCCGAGAATTACACTGAACCCTCAACGAAATTTCTTTGTAACAGTTAGAAATTTTATTTCCACACCTAAAAAAAAATTACATCTCACCAGTACAAACTGGTACTTGGGGGAAGTTCACTTTTAAAAAATTCTAAAGATACTCGTGGTAAGTACATTTTGTGTTCTTCGGTGAAGTACCACATCTGCCGATCAAGTAGAAATAGTACTGGGAGGAAATAGTATTACTACTCACGGCCAGTACTTTTAGTACTTTTCACAAGTACCAAAGATACTAGTGAAAAGTAATCTTTCAACTTCTCTCAAGTACTTTTAGGACTTAATTTCAGTATTTCCAATTGATTACTTTATTGAAAAAAAGTGAATATTATTACCGGATAGAGTGGGCTTTCTTCCGCATCTTTGTAAATAGAAATGTTCAGCAGAAGATATTTTGTAGGAAAAAATCAATAGATTGCCATTTTTATGGGTGCTTTCGAGAATTATTGGTATGCTTTCCAACCCACAAAATTTCAATTTTGTTGAGACTTTATGTTTTATGTTGTTATTAACATTTACAAGGCTTCGAAAAATTATTTTCAATTTCTTTTCAATTTTATTACTCAA
Source organism: Diachasma alloeum (assembly GCF_001412515.2). NCBI lineage: Eukaryota > Metazoa > Arthropoda > Insecta > Hymenoptera > Braconidae > Diachasma > Diachasma alloeum. Next base: position 1,474,153 of record NW_021680427.1, read on the forward strand.
AAACCGGGAATTATTTGAATTTTTTAATTTTTGACGAAATTCGGTTTTTAGAAGAGGTAGAAAAACACTTGAGTTCTTATACTCAATTTATGTGCTTTTGAAAAAAACCAGCCAGGTTCTCAGTACAAGTAATTTTTTTTACTTGTCCGAAGTAATAAAATACTTGTGACACGTACTGAGGTACTTCTCACCAGTACACAGGTACTTGACGCATGATACTTGCACCTAGTTGTTTTGTAACTTCGAGGAAGTACAAAAATGTACCTTTTCCCCAGAAACCCCTTGGTGCTGAGTACTTTTCTACTGATCAAAAGTAATTTTTTTTTTGTGTAACATTTCACATTTCAATACCTAGCCTCCAAATTCCGTTCCATTAAGTCATCCTTCAGTCTTCATCAACGCCGACATTGCGTGTAAGGCAAACAGGTGTTTCTGCAACAGGCGAATGTGACAAAACTCCCCGTGCTATCAAGACTAACTGGATGAGACACGGATTCGTTCATACGACCCTTCTCTTTTCCGTCTCTCCCTCCAGACCGCACGTCATTCAAGGGTTAAAAAGAGCATTTCAACACGTTTTCTACTCCCTTCCTCTGCCCCTCTGTGCTTACAGTCACGCGACTGGAGGAAGCCAACGGAAGTCTCTCGAGCCCACTGCGTCGTGTGCCACTCTCTTTCTCATTTCCTCTCATTCTGAAACATGTCGTTGCTTTTAACGGCCACCCAGGGCTCACGTGACTCGCTGGTGCTTGATACTCGATTTCGTTTACACGGGACTAATTGCTGCACTCGCGTGTCACCCCTTTGTTGGTATATTTCAACAGGTATAATCTGACTTTTTGATTCACCTGAGTGGAAATTAATTGAACACCGTAGGTGGTGATGACGGGTTGAGTCGTCTGGAGGGAGTTTACACATCAGAAATTAATGATCAGTCAATTATCATACGTGAGCTGTTGCCATGAGTTTGTGCGGGGAATTCTCGGTATGGACGTTACACGGAGAGAATAATTGGATAAAAATTACTTAGAAAATCGTGGCAAATTTACGACAGGTAATCGTGGAGGGAAAAGTAATTCAATGAAAAATACCAGTTTGTAAAGGATATTTGCAACTCGTTTGGAGAGAAACACAGCTATGGATGCAAAAATTATCCTCCTGTGCAGTAAAATTTCCCACACGGGTAGGATATTTGTTTTCGTGCAACCTAATGACATTTGAAGGCCATAACCCTTATTTAGACCCTTACTGTGATCCTTGTGACCCTTATCCGTATCTTAATCTCATCCTTGCTTCCTTTATTTGGACCCTTAATCTGACCCTTGTCACCCTTATTTGGACCCTTAATCTGATTTATGTGGCCCTTATTTGAATCATCCTTCTAACCTTTATGACCCTTAATGTGACCCTTGTGACGCTTAATCTAACTCTCGTGACCCTTATTTTAACCCTCGTGACACTTACTCTCACCCTCGTGACCTTTATTCTGACCCTCATGACCCTCATGACCCTTATGTTCACGCTTGTGACCCTTAATTTTTGAGTCTTAATTTCGAGTACCAAATTTTCATCACCAGAAGTCGAATTGGATTTTTATAATATAGTGAGATATTGAGCAATAATTCACGTCCATTGGGATAATTTTTGATGGAATGCAGGGTAAATTTTAAAGTTTCGGCATAGAAATTACCCTCACGTTCAGTAAATTTTCCCGGGCCAACGGAGAAAAATTCACTATTCGCCTCACACTTTTTCCCCGATATAGAGTGAACAAGTAATGAAAATCAAGTTCGCTCCACGATTACTTGATTTGTTCGGTAATTTTTCCCCGACTTCTTTTTCCGTGTACATATTCTTTAATCATGCATCGAGAGGAGAATGTTCTTCCGCAATGCAACTCAAGATTTCTTGTCTGAGAATTAGTATTGTAAGTATTGTAAAAACATTGTCCAGGGTATTGCGATGAGGTTTTTCACCCGTCATTGACATTTCTCTCGTCATTTTGTCATTGAAAATTCATAATTTTATGGAAAAATCAGTGGGAACTGTGAATTTCAGTTTAATTATTCTTGGAAAATTATTGAATAATCAGGACAATTCAGAGATATGTCTCCTTGAATTCAAGATTCCTCTGAATTTTCAGGGAATTACTTCAAAAATTCTAGGGAATGTGGCCGTGACTAGTCATTTTCACATGAAAATTCATCTAAATTGGGGAATTTCCGTCTTCCTGCCACTAAAAAATAGGACTTCACTTGAATTTTCAGAGAAACTTCAATTTCCATGGACTTTTTTCCCTTAAATCGTATTCCCGGTCTTTTTCGGGAAAATTCAACCAAATTTTGTTTGCATAATCTACTATTATTGCGGTCAAATGCGTCATTTCTTTAGTTGTCGAGAAAGAATTTCTAAAACTGAGTGAAAATTACTTGAAATAAGTGACATTTCGCTGAAACCTAAAACTTTTGTTCCTCACTGTTGTCTATAATGGGATAATTTTAAAGCATTAGAACATTATTTCATTTTTATTCTTTCTCTCCTTGGATTCCACACTGAATTGACCTCGTCAATTATTACTCCTATGGACCTTCAAATATTCACGTCAGTTGTTCCCGTTAATGGCTCTCCATTAATCCTGAGTGATGCTATTAGCATAGCCGATGATAGGGAACAATCTATTAGATTGAATGCGAGACAACAACTAAGCTTACATATGTATATTTAAACCTCCAGAAATATCCGGCGCACGTTTTTGACTCGGGGGTAAAAATATATCATAATGTGGCGTAAAGTTGGAGGTAGTTTGGTGAAGGGGCAATTAGAGAGCGCAAATTAATTCGTGATGAATATGGGTTGATGAATGGCTGAAAAAAAAATTAGAGCAACATGAGTACGAACACATAAACATGATTTTTCGAGTAAATTCGAAACTTTATTCAGGAACGCGGAGGTCGGAAATTCTCTGCTGTTTGTGATTTACTCATGGTGATATCAACATTTTTTCGATGTTTTGCGACTTTAATATTCATGGAATATAATTTTTTGTAATTATTTTACACTGCCCTGACTCAGTTTTGAGTATACTGCGAAATCTGAATAATACCCATAAAAAAATTCTTATTTCGAGATTTCAAAGACCTTTAATTGAGACTTTCGAAAGGATCAAATAGAGATTTTTAAGTCTCAATTTAAGACTTGAAAATCTCAATTTTAGCCTTCCAATAGTCTTAACTTGAGACTTTCAAATCTTAACTTGAGACGTTCGAATATTTTAAGTTGAGACTTACAAATTTCAAGTTGAGAGTTTCAGAACTCAAGATTTTCCAAAGTCTCAATTTGACATTTCCATAAGTCTAACTTGAGACTTTCGAATGTCTCATGTTAAGACTTTCAAAAGTCTTGAGACTTTCGGAAGTATCAACATGAGATATTGGAACATCTCAATTTGACACTTTCGAATATTTCAAGTTGAGACTTTTACCAATTTCAAGTTGAGATTTTCAGACCCCAGTTTAAGATTTTCCAAAATCTCAGTTTGAGATTTTCATAAGTCTCATTTTGAGATTGTAAGACTCAAATTGAAATTTGTTTTTTTCCGAGAGTAACCGTTGGTTAAGCAGGGATGGCCATCAATCTTGCGATTCTTCAATATTAACAGAATTTCCGACTTATATTGATCAAGGTTTAACTTTTCTAATCGAAATTAAAAAATAGTGAAATAATCGATAATCTAAATTTCCAAGTGATGATGACTCAAATATCTTATAATATGGAACTGTCAATTTTTCATTAAACAAATAATACTAAATTTCAGTAGCAAAGAGGTAAAAGGAGATGAGTCAATTTTGAGTATTGACCAGAGTTCAAGCTATTGCTTGATATCTCGGAATTTAAGAGAGATAGCAAAATTTTTGTTATTACTTTTTTTGTGGAGCCGATTGAGTGCTACAACAAATGTGATTACGAAAATTTCTCTATCTCCCTTAGATTTAGAAATATTCCTCAAAAACTCAACTGGGAGATAAGTCGACTTATCGCCGTTTACCACTTCACTACTGATTTCTTACAAGAGATTTTCGATTATCCAACTATTCGTCAATCTTCCCAACTAAATAACTGATTAATAAATAATTCGGAATTTGAATATTTAAATTGATGATTGCAATAATTGAATAATTAAAATTTAAGAGTAATATCAACGAATTGACTACTTAATAATTTAACGATAACTATAATTTATGGATGTGGCTATCCCTGTCGTCAAGAGATTTTGTACTTGTCCGAAAGATGAGGGGCAATTTGTTCAGAAGAATGCGCCATCTCGAAGCAATTTAAGTGATTTTTGCATTAAAATATTTTGCATTTAAGACTTGAAAATAATTGAGTAAATTGATTCAACTAAAGTTGAAGTTCGATAAGCCAAGTATTAAAATACTCTTAAAATCGAAGAAAAAACAAACTAGTGTTGGATGGATTGTTGAGGACAAAAGTCAACACAATCTGTTGAGGATTCCCTTTTCCTCGATTTCCATCATCTTCCGACGTTCGTACGACGCAACGGAATGACGAGAGCACCGAGAGGCGAAAAAACCTTAATGACCATCTCAAGTCTAGTCGATGTTTTCGTTCGGTGATCAATTTCCAATTAATTATAAATTCAGTGTCATTTGGTAGTAAATATTCATATTTTGATTGAAAATTCGAAGACGGGAATTCTGTTCATGGGTCTAAAAAATTTGGAATTCCAGTGAATATTCAGATTTCATTATTACTTCCTTTTAAAATCGAATTCAATATTGTTTTCCTGAGATTTATTACTATCCTGTCTATCAAATTTCAATTCTTTCTAATAATGTATTATAAAAATTCCATAATGTAGTTTGTACGGAATTATAAAAAGGGAGAATATTCCCTAGTTGTTGTATTCTCATTCACATGAACTCCTGAAATATCTCATTTCTTACTGTTCATGCCCTTAAGCACATGGTGAATTAATTTCGTCAAGAGATCTTATTACCACACTCGCTCGACCGAGGAAATCAGCTGAAGGGATTCAGTGTGAGGCACAATACCACTTGAGTATCTCACCCGAGAAAGGTTTCACTTCACCCCCGCCCCCCAGTCCATTTAAAGTTCGATAATCCAACTGTTAAAATACGCTTAAAAACCGAAACAAAACAACAAGTGTTGAATGGAATGTTGAGTACTAAAATCAACACAATCTGTTGAGGATTCCGTTCCCCCCTTTTCCATCATCTTCCGACGTTCGTACGACGCAACGGAATGACGAGAGCACCGAGAGGCGAAAAAACCTTAATGACCATCTCAAGTCTAGTCGATGTTTTCGTTCGGTGATCAATTTCCAATTAATTATAAATTCAGTGTCATTTGGTAGTAAATATTCATATTTTGATTGAAAATTCAAAGACGGGAATTCTGTTGATGGTTCTAAAACATTTGGAATTCCAGTGAATATTCAGATTTCATTATTACTTCCTTTTTAAATCGAATTCAATACTGTTTCCCTGAGATTTATTACTGTCCTGTCTATCAAATTTCAATTCTTTCTAATAATGTATTATAAAAATTTCATAATGTAGTTTGTACGGAGTTATAAAAAGGGAGAATATTCCCTAGTTGTTGTATTCTCATTCACATGAACTCCTGAAATATCTCATTTCTTACTGTTCATGCCCTTAAGCACATGGTGAATTAATTTCGTCAAGAGATCTTATTACCACACTCGCTCGACCGAGGAAATCAGCTGAAGGGATTCAGTGTGAGGCACAATACCACTTGAGTATCTCACCCGAGAAAGGTTTCACTTCACCCCCGCCCCCCACAATACATTGAAAGTTCGATAATCCAACTGTTAAAATACTCTTAAAAACCGAAAAAAAACAACAAATGTTGGATGGAATGTTGAGTACTAAAATCAACACAATCTGTTGAGGATTCCGTTTCCCCCTATTTCCATCATCTTCCGACGTTCGTACGACGCAACGGAATGACGAAAGAACAAACAACCGAGAGGAGCAAAAAAACCTGAATAAGCGTCTCAGATCGACGTTTTCGTTCGGTGCCATTGTGGATGTCTTGATGCCAGAAATAGAGTTTCGTCGTCTCTCTCGTGCAATATTTAAGGTATATATATCGTATACACACCGACGAATTCACTTACCGTGTTTCGTGGCTGAACGTGGTCTCGGCAGTGGCTTGAACCACTAACGGACCGAGGTGGAGCACCGTCCAATGAGGATACCACAGGTGGTGGGCGTCTTGGAAACTTCGAAAGCACAACCATACCTCACTCGACAAACATCATGCATGCGTCACTCTTATCAGGGTCCATCCGTGCATACTTATACAATTTAAATACCATGGCAACGGCAGCTGGTTGTTGCTGGTTGTTTTTTTAAAAGGAAAAAATTGCAGGAATTTACAATCGTGGGCGGACGCGTCCGTTTTCAATTGTCGAGTGTTGCGTGGGACAGGGATTCGAGTGAATGCACCCAATAGCTTTTTAGAAATGTAATGGTTCGGGATTTTTCCTCATTATACATGAGAATATGTGGGCGGAGGATTTTTGATGTCTCTTCTGCATTTGACAGGGGGGGGGGGGTAAACATAAAAGTTGAAGAAATATGATGCATGTGTGGGAGAAGTAAATAACGATGATGTCATTCCATATTCCACTTCGATTCTTTTATTGATGGAATAGAAGGTTAAGGGGAAACTGCAGTAAAATTTTAAAAACTCTGTGACAGTGAAGAGGTTGTTGAGCGAATTTTTATGTACACTGTTAGAAATTTTCGTCTGAATTTTCCATGTCAAATTCCGGAAATTTTTATCGTTTTCAAGTTTCACTGAAATTTCAGGAAATGTTGTCATTGAAAAATCAAATATTCCAGTGATTCTCTGTTGAAATGATCTGGAAATCAATAAAATACTTGATTTTTCAGTTCAATTATTCTGTGAAAATTCTAAAAAATCAGGGAAATTCTGGGAAAAATTGAAAATTCATGTCTTTTTGTTTCTGAATATTCATGTTCCAGTGAAAATTCAATCAAGTTCTGAAATTTCCATCTCACTCCCACTGAAAACTCATGAATTTCCGTAAATTCTACTTAAAACTGGAAATTTCATAACCGTTTTTTCCCTAAATCAGATTCAATATCATTCTCATGAGATTTACTATAATACCTTCCATGAAATTTCAAAGAATTGCCAACATTGTATGATGGGAATTGTTGAATAGTCGGACAAATCTTGACAACAGTCGATTATGTGCCGTCAGTCAACAAAAGACAATGCTTTTCATTTTTCCCTTAAAAATCGTTAGATTTTTGCTTCCGAATGGAAGTTTTGTAATCGTTCAAATTTAAGTTTTGGATTTTTTGTTGTATATCGACCCAGTATGATCCGCAAAGTCCGAAAATATAGTCTTAGGCCTCCTCCTTACGTGTGTGTGTATGTGTACGTATGTAACAAATTTTTTCTTCAATTGTTTGGTACACGGAGAGAAATATTCAATAAAAATCACGTATCTTTTCCGTAATTCCGGAGCGAAATGTGGTTGTAGGAAATTTTACGGAACTGTCACGGAATTTTTCCGGAGCGTTCCGTAATTTTTATCTGAATCTCTTATGAAAAATTACGATACCGTCATTTAAATTTTTTGAGTCGATTCCGTAATCGGTGAGTGAAGTGAGAGTTCCCTAATTTTTACTGAACATTTCTCTCCGTGTAATGAATGGATGGAATTGAATCAATTTTTTTCAAATGTAGGTATGGTTGAGCCCTATCGATCGCCATTAATTAAAATGTATTTTATCGATTAGTCTCTTTAATTTAATTGCTATTAATTCAAATTCATTTCATCGATTAGTTTTTTTAATTTTCGATTTTTTCCGAAAATCTGTTGCCGTACGATAACTAGAAAAAGAAATTTCTGAATTGATGGAGTGGCTTAAAAAATTTATTTGGATGTCCTTTTGACCGAGTTCGAACATGAAGGCGATAGTAATAATCATTATTTTGATTGATTTGAGAATTTTCAAAAATTTTGTATTATTTTATAAATCAGAATTCCAAGAATATGTTTGCAATTCAATGATAGCTTAAAATGTTCGTTTTAATGTTGAAAATTTAAAATTCTTTATGAATTTCCCTGCAAGTGAGCTTTTTCATGGTTTCTTCGAATATGATGTTTCAAATTCATTCAAGTATCTATAAATAAAATTTTTCTACTAACATTTTGTCGAAGGGCTAATAGGAGAAATAGAACTGTAAAAAAACAATCGATTGTCTCGAAGAAAGGAATAATAAGGATAATGATGATGATAACATTCAACGAAGTTAAAAGTCTGACAAAATTTGTTAAAAAGAAATCTTATTCAATTCAATAAAATGAAATAAACAATGAATCATACATGGCAGAAGGAAACGATGTGCAAAATAACCATCCGGAAGTATATTGCTAATTTATTAGCAAAAATAACTATTCTATATGCACTACAAGAGCCATTTCCCACTTGTTTTATTATTGTACCAAGTACTTTATAAAAACGAATCCCCTCCTTTGCATTCAATTTCTTACTTTTACCGAGGGCATCACTCACAACTTTCAACTAACAGGAGCTTTCTCCTTAAAAAAGAAAATATTCTTATTGTCTCAGACAGAATAAAGCCAGCAATGTTCAAATTGACTTTTACAACTTGACACACCTGGTGCAATTGTCCTCAGAACGGCAATTTTTGGTCGAATTGTTGTCATTTCCAATGAAGACAGCAGAGGGAAAATTCTCTTGTTTGGACCTTTTCCAGTGACACCCCGTAAAGGGCAATTCGCAGCGGCAGATCCTATAAAGAGTGGAATAAAACGGGGTATATAGAAGAACGGGAGAATTGGAGAGATGATAACTTATATACTTGTATATAGCAACGCCATGGGAGTCATGAGCCTGTGCAACATTTACTTCTGCTCTCTTCACTTTTCTCTCCGTTATACACTTCACTTACTCTGGTATTCTTTCATTTTAGACCACTCACAGGAGCAGCATCGCCCGATCGTTTGGGATCAAGCGTCCCCTTGGATTGAAATTACAGGGGCGTAAAAAAGTGATAAAGGGAATGGTGGTATATTAAAAAGAGAAATTCTTTGTCCAATTGGTATTATATTAGGGTCCTGGATGACATTTCCTTTTGAGAGGATTTTTTAATATCTGAAATCCTTCGGTTTCGCTCATGGTCGAGGAAAAAGGGAATAATTATTGTTTTTACGTCTTCAATTGGATCCAAACAATGATATCAAAAGCACTATAAAGACTAGTGTTTTCAAGACGTCTTAATTGGAGACATTTGACACAAAAATGTGTCTTATCGGATAACTTCGAGATGACTGAAATGAATTTGATGTGTCCTTTGGGGTAAGGTTCAGTTACGAAGTCTCATTGGAGGGGCGTTTTCAAGTGTTGACTACATTTCTACCTTCGGTAGGAGAGTAAGCATACAATTTGTCTAGGTTTTTGGCCAGAAAAATACTCAAATGGCATAATTGGTTGAATAGTCATGAATTAGTTTACAGCTTTGTGAAATTAAATACAAATTAATTAATGTGGATAATATTTTTTAAATTATGCTTAGATTTTTCATAAAATAACATAAAACTGATATTTCGTTTTGATACGAAACAATGATTAATTATTTGTGGCAAATGAGTCAAAGGTTGACTCTCACCCTGTTGGAAATTAATCTCGATTTTTTTAGGATTGGGGGACGAGAAAAACTCAACTTTTTCCGATTTTTTTAACAACCCATTTCGGAGATGAAATGGGATGAAATGAATTTTAAAAATTCACGTTGTTCAATTTTTTTTTAATTCGGTATTATGAGCACCTAGGGATTGAAAAAAAAATACCCAACAACTTCTTAAAGAAGGTAGAAAATGGAAAATTTTGAGCTGTCATAAATTAAAATTGGCTGAACAGAATCCGAGTTATTGAAAAACAATGAAAAAATCATATCTCCGAAAAATTGGGAAATAGTTTTCCTAGCCCCCCATCGTAGAAAAAATCGAGATCAATTTCCAAAAGGGTGAGGGTAGGCCGTTGACTCATTTGGCATAGAGTACTTCATATGGAGAAACAAAGCAGGCATCATAAGTTTGAAACAAAAGATTCCTCTTAAAAAAACATTATAAACTAAAAGTGTCTTAATTTCAGACACAAGTATTTCTATTGCGAACGATGATGCGTGAAATATTCTTGTGAGGATCATTCGCTTACACGGACGTTGAGATATATATTTCAACAGGAATGAGAATACAAGGATGATTAAACTCATTTTATTTCAACATGAAAGACGTTAATTGACGAGGTGAAAAGTCCCGCCACTCATTCCACCATTGGTTTTCCCAGAGCGTAGACACTGCATGAAATGCCTGAATGTGAGCTCGTTTCTAATTAGGTTCCTTCCCCAATTTTCCGGGCATTCTATCTTCTCGGATAATCTCGAGTCTTAGGAATTCAAGCTGCTGGAAATTCCGGGCTTTACGCAGCAGCAAATTCATAGAAACTATTCTCCACTGTGAAGCACCTAAAAACATTGAAGCTCTCGATTGAAGGAGAGTAGGGTCGATGGTGAAGCCACAGTTATTTCAATTTTGATGTTCAAGCATGTTTTGTCAATTGATTATGTTTGGGACGAATGATTGTGCAATTCGAGGGATTCGCGGTGATATGTGAGGTATGCTGAAGGGCCGAATCTTGGTTTTTGATATGATTAATCACATCTGATGTCACAAGATTGATGAAGACTGATCGATCATCTGAATAATCTCTCATGTGAAGTTTGGGAGAATATGTTGCGAGGGGCTAAATACTCCTGAGACAATAACGGCAATCGTTGGATTCATCCAAATCATTGTATCAATCAAGTATGAATTTATATTTAATATTGACAATGCTTCAGCTCTCCAACTAATGAGATTATTGAGTTCAACTTTGGCGCGCTGTTCCAACCCGATCGATCCATTAGTTCCTGAAATATAACAACTTGTTTAAATTTCGTTTTTCCTTAATATCTCAAAACCAACTGCACCGATTTTAATTGTGTTCCAAAATACTAGTCTCGTTGGGCTCTATGTAGGTCAATCAGAATATATAGACTCTAATACACAGTTTGAAGATATTGCCGTTTTTCCGTTTTCATGGAAAATCTTGTACACACGATAACTTGAGAAAAAAAAGAGATAGCAAGTTGAAATTCGGTCTGGTTGTAGGTCTTATAACACTGAAGGTTGGTATTTTGGATGGGTACAATCGGCCGAGCGGTTTCTGAGATATGCAACCTTTTGTGTAAATATATTTCTTCAAATATCTCATATCTCGTTTTTAGAATTTTTCTATTCTTGTACGCACGATAACTTGAGAAAAAATGAAGATAGCAAGTTGAAATCTGGTACGATTATGGCTCTTACAATACTGAAGGTTGATATTTTGGATGGGCGCAACCGGCCAAGCAGTTTGGAAGATATTTAACATTTTGTAGAAATCTATTTCATTAAAAGGTTGAATATCTTCCTGTAGATACCCTGTAGCATGTGATTATACGGTTATGTGCCTCTTACAAGGACACGGAATTGCTACGAATTCGTTCGGTGGTAAACCAATGGAATTGGTAGAGAAAAAAAGGAAAAAGATTAATCCTATATAAAAAGGAGATGTCGCACGTCTATTCCTCAATGTCTGAAAGAGAAATCGCATACATGATGATCATGATACTGATTTTATTGATAGTGCTGATGATGTTGATGATATTGATTACTGATGGTGATGTTGGTGTTAGTGATTTCCAACAAAGTATTTATTAATTCTCAATTGAAGTTTTCATGGATTTCCTGGATCATACTATAGAAATTCGTATACGGGAAAGAACATATCGATTCCAATCAACTTAAATATTACTGTGATGAATCATATGAAATCCATCGAATTGTCCGGCGCGCGGCGCTCGCCTTCGATCTCGTAAACCAAAAGTGATGGTGACGTACCTTTTGTCGGATAGGCTCCAACCCCTGCTTATTTAATATAACATCTAGAAATTAATTCACGAATTATTAAAGAAGAGTGGGACCAAATAGGGCGTTTTTCATCGTCAATAACTCGAGGTTGCTTAAGTGAAATCAAATGAATTGGATACCATTCCCCTGTTTGTAGCGGCCCGTTTCGCCCCACTTCTTTTAATTACCAAACTTGATTCATTGTCATTTCAATGGCGTAAATTTCTCTGAAATCGTTAATGCCAAACTAATGAAATCATTCAAAGTCAACTGCAGTTATGAAATCACGGTGCGTGATACTTGGGGTCATTGAAATTCTTTTTCCCGAATTCATTAAAACCAATTGTGTAATGATCAGTCAATCGTGGGGTAAGTAGCCCCGGGGTTGTCGTCTAAAGAAAGAAATTGACAGTAAAAAACGTACAAATTAATCTCCAACATTAACATGCCTTCAGCTCGCAAACTCATCACTCTCACTCCACTCGAAACTAGGATTCGTTATCCTGTCAAGCTGCTAGCTTCAATTATAGAATAAAGATTTTGATCAAGATAATGAGAGTTAAGCGAAACGAGAAGAATGCGTGTAACTACATATACGTTACACAACTATAGATAACATGGGTTCCGAGAATTTTGGCTGCATTTCAGACTCACCTGTATATAAATATGCCTCACAGTCTTGGATTTGTTTTTCCTTCCGCTCCAATTCCGACGCTGTCTACAATTATGAACTCCGAAGGTGATGAATTCTTGAGCACCACGATTGTTCTCTATCCTCTGGATTTCTCAACTCTTCTTTTTTCCGAAAATAATGAGCATTCTACTTTCGAATCCTTGAACACTGTTTTTTTTTTCTCGGAAACCGAGTGAGTTTCATGAGCAGACATACCCGGAGTCAGTTTGTGCGTGAAGTTTTAACTGCATGACTCATGTTTTGTTTCTGAGGTGCCCTGTCAAGGCTATTTCCGCGGAAATTTAATGATCACGAGATAAACGGGGGATGGTCATCCAGGGAATGTACTCAACGAACTGGTACACAATGTTTATACAGGTTTTCACTGCCCCCTAGACCTAGCGTCGTTTCAATTCGCCTTTTGATGTTTCACCTCTGCCCGCTTCGCCGCAGCTATTGGTGATGTGTTACGACGTGCTTACACCCTGACTCATCAAGAAAAACAAATAGACATAATGAACGTACATGTACACTAGTGTTGACTATAAATCTTGCTTTAGTAGTCTCAGTTTATTTTGATTGATTTCATGATGATTGAACGGGCTATCAGAGAGAACATATATTTCTTCTTCTTTCGATCCAGTCATTTTGTTCAAAGTCATGCTCTCATTGGCTATTCTCTCTCGCACGCGATTGAACAATCCCAAAAAATTCACAATCCCTAAAAAAACAAGTCATATTTTATGAATGAAACTTGGAAAAAGTACCGGTTGCATGCCATTTGGCGCAACTCCAGAATCACATGCACTGTCTACCGAGTTTATTCACTAATATTCGGTCGTCGCTGGGTCATCTTTACCTCTCGCATTTGATATTCATGGCAAGTTCCATTTTAAGCTCTGCAAAGAACAAAAAAAAAGGGGGACTGGTTACACAAAGAAGTGCGACAAAAAGGGAAAAATAAGTCGTGAGGAAAATTTTACCGTGACCTCTGAGTTTTTCTTTTGCTGGCAAGTGAGAGACTCAGCCCATTAATAATGTCGGAATACCGCCCTGAAATTTCCCGGACGAAGATGAATTACGTTATTTCCACTCTTCCTTGTTCCAACCGGCTTTCTCCACCCCCCCCCCCGCCGAGTCATNCCCCTCGCCGAGTCATTCGTGTTTTAATTCGCATTCTTCTATCTGAATTCTCCCATGCCTTTGTTTTTCTGTTTTCCCAGAAACTGCAATACGCGGAATGAAAGTTAGTGGGCATTTAATTTCACATTCCCCCTCTCGCTCACATTTTACATCAAATGTTTTTTCAGTCTTGACAAGTTGAAAACATTGAAAAATAATCATGATAATTGTGCCAGTGGAATTCGAGGAATACAAGTTGTCTTAATTGCAACGATTCTTAATGAATCTGACTTAGCAGAGTGAACCAAGAAGTATAAACTCAACTCGGGCGGAAATGTCCCGAGCTTCGCAGCGCTTCCCCTGCCTCGTCTATATTTTCGTGTCATACTATTTTCTCTCAAAACTTTTTCCATCCGCATGGACGCATTGTAATCTTTCAAATTTAAGTTTCGGATTTTTTGTGTTATATCAACCCCACTCAAAAAATTTATAAAAAAATACATGATATGAGCCAATTCCATACATTTTTCAAATCTATAAAGAATATTTGAAAAAAATACAATATATATTGCATATATTTTTTATATAACGAATTGGCCCAATTTGAGATATTTTTTTATATATTTTTCTAAATATAAATTTTTCTGTGTGGGAACCTGTTATGTCATGCCTATATTGTAAAAATTTAAATCGACTTTTGGTGGTGAGAATTTGGGACTCGAGATTAAGATTACAAAATTAAGGGTCACAAGGGTCAGAATAATGGTCACGGGGTTTAGAATAAGAGCCATGGGGATCAGATGCGGCTATATGGGGGTCATGCGGGAATCATATAGGGATTGGAAAACGAAGCGAGCCGGGGGCCAAGCCCCCTAGTATATTAAGGATGTTTAGCCAAAACCCACATTATTCACCATAATTTTGATATTGTCTCATAGCCTAGGCTCATATTTGAGCCGCCCGTTAGTAATAATCTTAATCCTTCCATCGGGGCATCCTAGTGAGAAATTAATTTCTGAAAATCACTTCTTGTAACATTACGCTTAGGGAAGAAACGTGATCGTGTGAGCTTTGATCGAAATGTTGCACAGGTTAGACCCTCAAGATATTGAAAAAAACCACAAGCCATTTATTTTGGACTATGGAGAATCTATCGCCGGCGAGAACAATAGGCGTGATATCTTCGATTGATTTTCGAATTCCTCTAAAAAAAATTTGACCGCCATTACGAGTCGAGCAACCAGACAACACCGCACAACAGCTGATCGAGGTCGGTAAAGTCGGTGACGATAATTCAGTGCTGAAAGCATATGGACACGTATGACACAGAAACATTCATCTGACTGTTACAACCCCACTACTACACGGAGAGAAATTTTTGGTAAAAATTACCGTGAAATCCGTATAATTTAATAGAATTGGGTGAATAAAAATTATTCTATGAATTTTATAATAATTACCAAGATAACTATAATTTTTATCATTCACATAGATATTTTTTGTCTTTGCCTATCTACATTTTGCCAAATGTATAGACAATTTTTGATTCCTTCGGCGAAAATTACTCTACGGAAGGGTAAAATTTATTTTACATATGATAAATTTTATTTTTTAACATCAATTTTTGTTGAACTTCCGGATATAAATCAGACGAAAAATTTCAACAATACATATTTATCCTTCTGGAAGGGTAATTTTTACCAAAAAATTTTCTCCGTATAACCGAAGCGTGCGATGTTGCCCAATCAAAATTCGACTGTTACCACTGTAATCACAAGTCCTCCGTTATCTATGAACATTTTCTGTAATTATTGTTTTTGATGCCGGAAAAGTACGCCAGAACACTTTTAATTTGATGAGAAAAATAATTTGTAACATGAATGATTTATTTAGTCAATTTTATTTTTATTTTCAACTGAGTTGTTCACTTGATAGGGTAAATATCCTTAATATAAACGCAAATTCCTATTTGCTTTTATTTCACTTCTCTCTTTTTGTTGTATCGTTGCAATTTCGACTCGTGTCTTTCAGATAGACATTTCGTGTGACTGCTTTATTTCCGAAGCTCAGTGCGACTTGTCAAGGACGAAATACAGAGTGAATTATGCCCACGGGAACTAGTGCGACGTATTCCGCGACTCTACGACCTGACAATGGATAATCAATCACTCGACGCGCCGCGTTCCGTTTCGTTGCTCCAACCCATTCGGGGCCAGCGTTACTCAACTCCCTCTGTATTGCAGACAGCAATACGCAAACCAACAGGCAATCGAATAAAATTTCAAGGGACTCGAATCGAGGGCTACAAAATTCAATGGCCAGTGTCGATGAATTAATTTCAATGCCTTTGAAGTTTGAGGGGATATTGTCTGTGAGGAAAAGAAGTCTGAAGATTTCTTCAGTTGTCTTGGTGAAGTTAATAATGCTCCTCCAACGGCGATTACCAACGAAACTTGGACGGTTCTTATTGTCGTCTCAGAAGTAATGAATTTGCGACGACACTCGCGCAGCCTCGAGTCTAATTAATCGTGAGTATATCAAGAATACTCGACAAAGGAGCGCGGAAATTTCACAGTCGTCGAGTGTTATACGGTATTTAGTCTTCGTTGAATTAAAAATATACTAATTGGTGGGGGAATTTTTGGTTGGGATTGAGAGATAAAATGCCACTGACGGTGGTAGAAAAATTAGTGTCTTATGTCAAGACGTTTGTCTCTTCTTTTGGGAGTTTGTGTACTAAAATTGAAGTCACTTTTAGTGTTTCACATTGCGACATTACGACATGCTTTGAGACACTGTAGATATCTTACTCGAGAATGTTTTGCTTTAAACTTCTGGTGTTTTGTTTGGGTTTCAAAATACTACACGGAGAGAAATATTCAAGAAAAATTACGGAACATTTCACGTAATCCGCAAGCGAGAATCGTTTTCAGTGAATTTCTATAGGAATATAAGAGAATAAATCTGAAACGTTCAGTAAATTTTCGGGTCTGTCACCGAAAAAATACGAAAAAGTCACGTAATTTTTCTGAAAGTTGTAAAATCTAACAGAAACTTCAAGACTTATTATGCCTCAGAACATGAAAATTCTTGGATGTTTAAGAATTTTTACGAAAAGTTCCGGAAAAATTACGGAACGTGTTGTTAAAATCTCTCCCTCACGGTGACTCATGGCTAGCCGTGAGGCGTCGGACGGATAAGTAATTTTTACGGAACAGATCGTAGAATTTACGTGACGATTGACACTTTTTATTGAATTTTACTTCGCTCCCAAATTACGTTTCGAAACGTAATTTTTACGTCTTTTTCCTGGTAATTTTTATTGAATATTTCTCTCCGTGTTCATTTATTTTTAACTTCCCTATTTATATCGGGTAGATATTGCAATGGCCCCGAAAATCGAAACTAGAAATTTCATGATATCAGTATCATTGTCTCAGTAGTTTCCTGAATTTATCAATAAAACCAGTGAAAAAATATAAAAAAATGATACGGTTTTGCAAATTCCCTTGTTTCTCTTGGAGAAATGATGGGATTGATTTCTCTTCATTACAATTGATGCAGTTTTGTGTGACTAATACTAGAGTGAAATTGCAGCGAGGTCGTTTCAGCAGTTGTAGAGTTACTAATTAATTATTCAAATTTACCAAAATTTGGAAACTTTTTTGAATTTTTTTTTCTGCTAACCGAACAAGAAAAGGATATTAATCGGAAAGCTGTTGGTTCGACTTCTAGTGGGTCACACCCACTCCAATCCAGCCCTGCCACTCACACCTCAACCCCTGTTTTTTTCTTAATGGTTGACCATATTGCATGACAAGAGCCAATCATTGTTTTAGAGAGTTAACAAAATAAGGGTGAAATAATTTTTTCCACCGCTGCTACCTCCACCTCATAGCGAAATAGTATATTACGTCGTCAGGCGATAAAAGTATTATCTGACGAATGTGGCTTTATACTTCGAGCCGAAGGCGAGGATTAAAATCACATTCGTCAGATAATGCTTTTATCGGCGCATGACACAATATTTTATGTCACTGGGCTCGAACACTTCGATCTAACCGAGCGAAGTGAGATTAGAATCGCAGTTTATCGGACCTATAGTGTCATAAAGTGCCTTTTCCTTCACTCGTAAACGAAGTCTTCGAAAAAGGCACAGTTTACAACTAGTTGAACGTCACATTAGTGGCTAAAAAAATAGTTCGACACATGTGTGCGATGGGGATTTTTCAGCAGTGTAATTGGCAGACCTCGGCATCGTCTCGAGTATCCTACTTCAGTCGTGAGAAACCCGTGGTATTTCTATCGAAATACACTGTGTTGGTTTTCAAGATACTGATGAAATGTATTTTTCGTCATTCCGGCCGTAAGGCAGTGCTTTACGAATGCTTCGCGTTCGTAAATTGCTGCCTACGTCTGTTATGACGAAAAATATCATTCGACATACGGCATAAAAAAAATTCTAGCTCATATGATTGCAACCCTCGCCTTCGGCTGGGGCTGCAAACTCATATTCGCCAGAAAAGTTTTTTTCAGCTCAATGACGAAACATACTATTTCTTTAGAGTAATACTAGGGGGCTTCGCCCCCTGCTCGCTTCGCTCACCAACACGGGGAGGCTTCGCCCCCCCCCGCTC
>NW_021680427.1:1493313-1553913 GCF_001412515.2 Diachasma alloeum
GGGGGGGGGGGGCGGGGTACTCCAGAATTTTTAAACCTCCTTATTTTTTTATTATGTAGAGAGATTTAAGGTTTTCATGTTTAAATTTATTTGACATCTTCCACCTTCATCGCCTTTTGGAGTCTCTCAACAAATTCACGAGGGGACGGTCACTCCTGAATCGGGTGGCTCAGTGATTTCCAGAATGGGATGATTTCTTGTGATTTCTTGAATGATTTCTCAATGAGAATTGAAAATCATGATTTCTTTTGATTTTTTGCGATTTCCATGATTTCTAGTAGAAAAAATTTGATTTCAAGAAAATGGATTTCAACAAATCACTCAAAATATCATGATTTCGGAGCCAAAGTGAGGCATCTGTCAATGATCGCATATGGGTAAGATTATGGGAACCAAAGAGTGTAGAAGGGCCTTGTGGATGTGATAGTAAGAATTAAATGACATGTGCATAAGAACACATTGGACGGGATCACATGAGTAGCTCGAATAAAAAATTTGGGCTTTCCTTTCATCGATGATTTCCAATTATTTCTGAAATCACCTGATTTCTTTATGATTCCTACTTATTTCCAGAGGTAATTAGAAATCACTACCGGACATGGAAATCCACTTGATTTCCAGTGATTTCTGGTGATTTTTTCCTTGATTTTCAATCGACTGGTCCGGTGATTTCATAAGTGAAATGATAAGTGAATGAATATATCACCAAAAATGTCTGATAATTCCATGTGCTGCTGGGGTTAATGTCTTATCATGAATTGAGACAGAAAAAATGTCTCAAATTTTGTGACTTGTACTTCAAGAGATTATGAAAATGTCTCGTCAATGAAGTGCCTCATGCTTATACGGAACAGACGTCTTATTTCAAGACACTCGAAATTTCAGTCATTACGAAGTTCGCCGATAAGACACATTTTTATTTCTAACGTCGTAAATTAAGTCGTCTTGAGCCACTAGGTTTTACACTGAGTGCTAGAAAAATTCTTTGACCTGCTTTTACCAGACTTGAAACCGAACTATCGATTTTAAAGGTGGTGGCGCATACAGCGAACGCCTCGAGAAAAGTTGGAGAAATCCTCCTGCGTATATATAAGTCGCACTCAATTCTGGTTGAGAGGAGCGCGGAAGAGAGGTGTGAATTTCAGCGGTGCTGGGTGAGAGAAAACTTTTGGGAAATATTGAATAGAAAAGTTTTTTTTTTCTGGTCATATTTCGGTGATTCTTCAGCCTTAAGTAATCAGATTTTGATTAATGGAGAGGGGGAGATTCTTTCAGGAGGAAAATGGGGGATTTGGGGATAATAGATGATTCATTGTGCATTGATATTGAATGTATATGGTGGATAATAAGGATCGCGGTGAGGGGCCCAGTGGGGTGGTTTTTATGTCGGGATTAATATCTTGGTTGTATTCAAGATGATCTTTTATATTCTAAAAAAATTCACTGAACGAGTGAAGTATGAATATATAATGAAATAATGTCGGATAAAAAATGTTAGAAAAGTCGGGGAATTTTAGTGCGAAAAGTTCGAGAAAAATTCTGATGCTGTACGCTCAGAAAGATGATGCAGTTGAATCAAATAAAACTCGTACACTCAAAAAAAAATTACTTCTGATCAGTAGGAGAAGTACTCTACACAGTGCCCAGGGGTTTCTGGGGAAATGACAAATTTTGTCCTTTCTCGAAGTCACAAAAGAACTGGATGCAAGTATCATGCGTATTATAATGCGTATCATAATTTTTTAAAGGAATTCATATAAGATTACAAATGTAGATCCAAATGTTGGAACACAAGTGAACACACAAAAAAATTTGAAGGTGAAATACATTTTTGAAACGGTAATTTAAAAATGGTTTTAAAAATTGTAATTTACGATTTTCTTTAACGGGTTAATTCCGCTTTTGAGATCGTAAATTACGGCCAGAATAACGTGAATTACGATTTCAAGAATGGGAATTACGATCTTTAAAATTGGAAATCAATTCGGTTTGGTAAGCAGTCATAAAAATCACAATTTACTGATTTATCCTACAAAATGTGCAAGAAAGCTTATTTTGTCTGTCGATAATATTCGCTCTTCTCAATGAATTAATCAATTGAAAGTACTGAAATCAAGTCATAAAAGTACTACAAAAAGTAGTGAAGGTACTTCTTTTTAGTACTATTCCTACTTGATCGGGAGAGGTGGTACTTCAAGGATAAAAAAGTACCTGAAGCAAGTATTTTGAACTTCTCGCAAGTACGGGTCAGTAATCAGATCGAGAAAGTGTGAATTCTCACAATCC
This sequence comes from Diachasma alloeum, assembly GCF_001412515.2. Taxonomy (NCBI): domain Eukaryota; kingdom Metazoa; phylum Arthropoda; class Insecta; order Hymenoptera; family Braconidae; genus Diachasma; species Diachasma alloeum. Next base: position 1,495,600 of record NW_021680427.1, read on the forward strand.
CTTAAATTCTACATATACTGCAAACTATACGAATTTATGGGAAGACTTATGCTAACACTTAAAAATGTTCTCGGGACAAGAGAATCTCATCCTATTATTTACCAGGACATTTTCCGATTCTAGAAATTGACAAGAGAATATTTTCTTGCATAAAGGAAGTCATCGTTGTCAAACGTAATTTTTTCTCTCAGTGTAGAACATGAGCAAATCATTTCAGTAGCGAAGCGGTAAACCGGGTTAAGTCGATTTTTACGATTAGCCAGTTTTTGACGAATATCTCGGAATCTAGAGTCACACGGAGAGAAATTTTTCATAAAAATTACCTTACGATTCTATAAAAGTGTATCATGAGTCATCGTTTCTTCATTTCTATCCCGAACTTTAGTAAAAATTAATATATGATGATCAAATTTTATTATACGTTAGAGAAATTTTATCCTGATGAAAATAAAAATTACCGTGCCGGTAGAGTAAAACTTACTGTACCGGTAGAGTAAAATTTACCAACCGTTCTAGAATTTTTGTTGTTATCTACATAAAAATTACTGGACTGGAAGGGTAAAATTTATGCGTCAGGATATAATTTCTCTTACGTAGAATAAAATTTGATCATCATATATTAATTTTTACTAAATTTCGGGATAGAAATGAAGAAACGATGACTCATGATACACTTTTATAGAACGGTAGGATAATTTTTATCAAAAGTTTTTCTCCGTGCAACTGAACGTTATAAAAAAAGGTCGTGAGCCAAATTTTGCTATCTCTCTTAGATTGCGAGATATTCATCCAAAAATAGCCAAAAGTCAAAATCGACTTGACCGGTTTACCGCGTCGCTACTGATGAATTGTAATATGAGAATATAATTAAAGAAAATATAATTAATTCAAAAACGGAGTCTTGAATCTGACAGCAGAAAGGGCATAATAAAGGGGGATCAGCACCTCTGTGGCGCAAGCTTCTATTATTTTCGATACTACAGCCCTTTTTTTCCTCAGTGCACTATTCAGTTTTGACCGCGTGCAACACCTGACCCAACCCCCCTCCTATTTAAATCCCAAACTGACTTTGGGCGCGAGCCATAAAGTCATTACCTGCATCAGTACATCCAATCGTCATCTCAAATATTCATTCCACGTTGCCAATTGAAAACCACTCAACACGAGAGAATGAATCATCGCGATTCCCCGGGTTATTCACAATCAACCAAACAGATCTGATGAAGATAAACGAGAATCACAATGTAATTTACCTGTCTGGATGAGACTCCACGATAATGAATAGGGGAATACCTGGTGAGGTGGCTTTGAGAATAACGTGATATCTATCACATCTCGGTTAGACAATTTTTACTCCTGGTACCACACGCCCTGTTGTATCACCCTAATTTATAGCCACAACCCAAGAAAACGCAATTCCCCCAAGTTTCAAGATGAAAATTGGGAATAGTTGGGTGCACGACGCATTGTGTGATAATGAATCACCATCATGTCGCAACTAGAATAGAAATTAACGAGGGTAGAGTAACCCATTCTACGTGGTACCATTTCGAATGAGATCGCTAGACAATGAGTGTTCTAGTGATTTTAGTTGCAAATGTCGTGACCCAATATTCGATGAATCCCTTAATTCTCTCTCTGTATTGTAAGAATCCAAATCGACTTCTGGTAATAAATAATTGGTCCTCGAAATGAAGACCCCGAAATTGTCACAAGGGTGATTAGGGTCAGAATGAGTGTTATGAGGGTCAGAAGAAGGTTCAGAATAAGGGTCACCAAGATCAGATTAAGGGTTATGTAGGTCAGACTAAGGGTCGCAAGATTAAGGGTTCCAAAGGTCAGATTAAGGGTCCAAATAAGTGTCACAAGGGTAAGATTAAGGGTCACAAGGGTCAGAGTAATGGTCCAAATAAAGGACATGAGGGTCAAAAACCAAGGGTCAAAGACTGAGGGTCACCAAGATCAAAATAACGGTCATGAGGGTTATAATGAGAATCAGATTGAATGAGAGTCATAAGGGTCAGATTAAGCATCACAAAGATCAGATTAAGGGTCCAAGTAAGGGTCATGTTGGTCAGGAACTAAGGTTCGCAAGGGTCAAAATGAGGGTTTCAATACCTCTCTATATTGTAAAAATCCAAATTGACTTTTGGTGATGGAAATTTCGTGCTCAAAATTAAGACTCCAAAACGAAGGGTGAAAATAAGAGTCTCATTCGGACCCTTCTGGCCCTTTTTTTGACCCTCGTGACCCTCATTTTGACCTTCATAACCGTTATTCTGACCCTCATCACCCTGGCGACCTTTAATTTCGGAGTGTCAATTTCGACTACCAAATTTTTATCACCAGAAGTCGATTTGGATTTTTATAATATAGGCAGATATAAGCTACATAAGAGTTACATCTACTGACCCTCGTGACCCTTCTTTTGACCCTCATACCTCTTATTCTGACCCGTCTGGCCCCTGTTTTAACCCTCCTGACCCTCATTTTGACCCTTCTGGCCTCTTTTTTGACCCTCGTGACCCTCATTTTGACCCTCATAACCCTTATTCTGACCCGCATGACCCTTNAGATAAACGAGAATCACAATGTAATTTACCTGTCTGGATGAGACTCCACGATAATGAATAGGGGAATACCTGGTGAGGTGGCTTTGAGAATAACGTGATATCTATCACATCTCGGTTAGACAATTTTTACTCCTGGTACCACACGCCCTGTTGTATCACCCTAATTTATAGCCACAACCCAAGAAAACGCAATTCCCCCAAGTTTCAAGATGAAAATTGGGAATAGTTGGGTGCACGACGCATTGTGTGATAATGAATCACCATCATGTCGCAACTAGAATAGAAATTAACGAGGGTAGAGTAACCCATTCTACGTGGTACCATTTCGAATGAGATCGCTAGACAATGAGTGTTCTAGTGATTTTAGTTGCAAATGTCGTGACCCAATATTCGATGAATCCCTTAATTCTCTCTCTGTATTGTAAGAATCCAAATCGACTTCTGGTAATAAATAATTGGTCCTCGAAATGAAGACCCCGAAATTGTCACAAGGGTGATTAGGGTCAGAATGAGTGTTATGAGGGTCAGAAGAAGGTTCAGAATAAGGGTCACCAAGATCAGATTAAGGGTTATGTAGGTCAGACTAAGGGTCGCAAGATTAAGGGTTCCAAAGGTCAGATTAAGGGTCCAAATAAGTGTCACAAGGGTAAGATTAAGGGTCACAAGGGTCAGAGTAATGGTCCAAATAAAGGACATGAGGGTCAAAAACCAAGGGTCAAAGACTGAGGGTCACCAAGATCAAAATAACGGTCATGAGGGTTATAATGAGAATCAGATTGAATGAGAGTCATAAGGGTCAGATTAAGCATCACAAAGATCAGATTAAGGGTCCAAGTAAGGGTCATGTTGGTCAGGAACTAAGGTTCGCAAGGGTCAAAATGAGGGTTTCAATACCTCTCTATATTGTAAAAATCCAAATTGACTTTTGGTGATGGAAATTTCGTGCTCAAAATTAAGACTCCAAAACGAAGGGTGAAAATAAGAGTCTCATTCGGACCCTTCTGGCCCTTTTTTTGACCCTCGTGACCCTCATTTTGACCTTCATAACCGTTATTCTGACCCTCATCACCCTGGCGACCTTTAATTTCGGAGTGTCAATTTCGACTACCAAATTTTTATCACCAGAAGTCGATTTGGATTTTTATAATATAGGCAGATATAAGCTACATAAGAGTTACATCTACTGACCCTCGTGACCCTTCTTTTGACCCTCATACCTCTTATTCTGACCCGTCTGGCCCCTGTTTTAACCCTCCTGACCCTCATTTTGACCCTTCTGGCCTCTTTTTTGACCCTCGTGACCCTCATTTTGACCCTCATAACCCTTATTCTGACCCGCATGACCCTTCACGTATGAAAAAATCGTATAGAAACTTTCTATACGGATTGCGTATAGAAATTCTATAGGATTTCCGTATATGATATTCGGATATTTCTATACAAATATTTTCTATACAAATTATTTCTATACATAAATTTTTGTTTTCATACGAAAGATGTCTAAAAGCTCCCGAGAAAAACGTAGAGAAATGTCGCAACTCCATACGAAATGTTTCTACACTTGTGGCAGTGCGTCGTATAGGATCAAAACTATAGAAATAATTTGTATAAAAAATATCCGTATAGAAATATCCGAATATCATATACGAAAATCCTATAGAAATTCTATATGCAATTCGTATAGAAAATTTCTATACGATTTTTTCATACGTGTTGCCACCCTTAATTTCGCAGTCTCAATTTCAAGTTCCAAATTTTTATCACCAGAAGTCGATTTGGATTTATATAATATAAACAGCTATTAGCTACATGAGAGCTACACCTACTGACCCGCGCATGCGCCGACCAACCTAGCCCAATTTTACGGCAATTGTGATAGTACGTAGTGTTGTGGTTCAAGCCACTGATATTTATTTGGAAGTTTATTCAGTTTTCTGTGAAATCTGACATTCCAAAATTTTCCAATGATTATCAACAATGAGCATTCCAGTCGTTTTAATTTTAAACATCAAGACACAATATTCGATAAATTCCCTCTCAACGATACTTTGAAAACGATGTCAAGAAAACTTGAGACATTTACGAGCTCAGTTCATTTACTCATTTTCATGCAAGTCTTCGTGTTCTTGCATAAAAAGGAGTGAACGCTATTTATTGCCTTCAACAGTGTCAATAATTTCTCAAGAGCTTAAAGTCTCTTGTGAATTTTTCACTCCACTGCCAAATTGGTCTATATTTTACGTTTAACGATCCCACGTGTACCCAGACGACCCCAAAAGTGATATAATTAACGTCTCCGTGATAGTCGAGATACCTATGAGAACCGGGTGATCTCATTACTGTTGTACGATTGTTATAAGTCACGAAAACGTGACTTGATCGAGAGTACCACGATGGCAGTGAGCTATTGAAACACGTACGTGTTTCACGATCCTATGTACGAGTAAAATCGTACGTCCATGATTTACAAAAGACTTGTTATCTCCACGTATGTACAGTCACACGGCTATGTATTTACTGCGTATGTAGATACGTATGTACATAGGTAGCCCTGGGTATCGTAAATTACGCAGAGTCATAATTCGCTTTACGACACCCACCCCAACGGCGAAATCGTCCTGCTCTCTATTCTCTGTATTCTTTGGACCCCTCTTGCCATTATGTCCTCTTCGCTTCCCTCTCGTTCTACCAGTGTATTTTGTATTCCAACGAACCATATCCAACGTTTACGCTCGTTGTTTCGTGGTGCGATGGGAATTTGAGGTGGAAAATTTTAGGGAGGTTCGTGAAACGTGCTTATCTCAAATTTCGAGATATTTCGGGGAGTTTTCGATGCATTTCCCGTGATTCTGGAGGTTTGGGCTGGGTGGGGCGATGATGTAGTGTGGGTGGATCATGAGTGGGTGGCTTGGATTGATATGTGGGGCGTTTTACGGTATTCCTGTCATTTGGAGGAACGAATGTGTTGGAATGGTATGAAGAATTTTGGGTATTGAAGGAGAGGGGCAGAAGGTTCGTTAATTAGAGTGGAATGGTGAAAAACTTCTCCCACTAAAGAGTATATAAAAAATATATATAATATGGGCGAATTCGATGTATTTTTCAAATTTATAAAGGATATATGTAAAATATATGTTTCATATATTTTTTTCATATATTCTTTATAAATTTGAATAAATTTAAAAAATCGCTTACATTGGTCCATTTTATATTTTAAAAAATATATAAAATATACGTTTAATATATTTTTTTATATAAATTGGGCCAATGTAAGAGATTTTTTATATATTTTTCAAAATATAAATTTTTCCGTGATGGTTGAAATTTCATGGAGAGATTCGCAAAACTTCTGTACTATCTCGGGGCTATTATTTGGTCATTTTTGATGTTTGTTAAGTATGTAGTGAAAGTGAATGGATAGTAAATGGATGTCATTTAACATTCTCTTTTTATATTAATTTATACTTTACAGAAAATACAGAATACAGAATTTTCTGGTTTAAAGAAGTGGGACAGAAGGTTTCTTAATTAGAGTGTAGTGCTGAAAATATTGAAATTTCATGAACAGATTCGCAATATTTCTATACTATCACGCACGATAGAATTTAATAGAAAAACCTAGCAAATACGTTAGCAAATTCTATTAAATTTCTATTGAACTTTCTATTAGTCCTTGGCCGATTATACTGAAATGTCTAATAGAAAATGTTCAATAAAAAAATCAATAAATTTCATTTTTTTGTACAACTTATTCTATTCAGGATATTTTCTATAGAATTCTCTCGTCTCCAATTTTCCAAGTTTTTTCATTCTATTTTTTTTTTCGTTTTCATCGAGAAAATCAATTTGAGCCGAGGAAATTGTACAGAAAATATTTCAATGGGATTAATTGTAAGAATAATTGTGTTCAATTCTTTCGACTTTTTCTATAAAATATGGGTCTAGGAAATTGTCTTAAACCGAAAATGTCTTGGAATCTTGATTTTTCTGTTGTTTCAATTTTCTTGTGACTTCAATAATGTTTTCGATTCTTTCTCTCCGGTTTCACTCTCTCCCCCTTTCCCTCTTTCTCTCTCTAGCTTTCTAAATGAATTGACGAATCTTTTGAATTTAATGAAATTCCAAATTGAGGTGAAACAGATCATCTTTAATTGACAGTAACTTCCAACCAAATGGTGCGATTTAGATTTGTCAGATCTCATTTTGAAGCTTGAAAAGCTTAAAAAATGAAGTGAAAAATCGTCAACTACACTCTCCATTTTGAACTATTGACGATTAAAAACGCCCCGTTCGTTTTTATTGGTGACGTGAGGCAGGCCAAATGCCGTAATCCTATTTACTAAAGATGAAAGAAACGTAAAGATGTTTTATATCGAAATATGTCGAAACTGCCTGACCGCTAATCCTTAATTCTGATTGGTCAATATGTGACACGAAGTTATTCACAAAAAAAACACGCGGCATTTTCAAATTCTTCAGTGACATAATTTCAAATTCTTCAGTGGTAAATTTTATTTCACGTCATATATACATATATATATAATATATATATTTCACATGTATATATATCATCGGTGAAATTAATAAATTCTGTCCTTTTACGGAGACCGATTATTTTAAAAAATTGAAAATAATTAATTGAAAATGAAAAATTCTTTATAGATTCTTTTACTTTACTTCGCTATTCACTTCAATCTTCTACTGCTCCATTAACTACATTTCAGTCTGATAAATGCGATCAGAAATCGCAATAGACTGCGCAGCATCGACTCGATTTTTTTTTTATGCTGGAAACATAACCTCCGTCACAATAAACATCGTTCCACAAACAATAAATGTGCTACCCCAGAAAAGAAGCTTTGTATTTACCCATAAATTCACCCTTAAACCCACGATTCATTGTTAGTTCCTGAGTTTCCACTGCAGCCTGTACCCTTCCGGGAGGCTGGAAGAGGACAGACGAAAGCGTCACGTGTTTTACGAAGCGTCACAAAGTGCCAGGAGCAGTATACACCGAGCGGGTGGTCCACCCCTGTCTGATCGACACTGATGTTTTTCACTGAATCGATGGCTCCGTGTGCGTGATGACGGTATACACGGGTCAGACATTTTTGCCCTCTCGACGTTGATGCTTGTTCTTTTGGGAAACGAGACTGATTGTGAATGATGCGCTGTGATCAGATGGGTGAGGCATTAAGGGTTCACTTTTTTCAGATATCGATCCCACTCGAGGCGAGGAGCGATAGCCATGTTCATAAATTATAGTTACTGTTAAATTATTAGGCAGTCAATTGGTTAATATCACTTTCAAATTTTAATTACTGAAGTAATCATCAATTTGACGAGTTTAATTTTGAATTATTCATTAATCAGACATTGAGCTAGAAAGATTTACGATCATTTGGATAATTGGAAATCCCTTATAAGAAATGTTGTATTGTCTACATAATAGAAAATTTATAGTTCCATATTTTCAAATGTTTAATTCATCATCAATGGGAAATTCAAATTATCAATTATTTTATTTTTTTCTTTAATTTCGATAACACTGTTAGATATTTCTTGAAATTCCAGTCACATGTCATCTGAATTTTCAATGTTGTGATTTGAATTCAATTTTGAATGAGAACGTTTACCAAATTTAAAATGCATGTATTTGAACTAAAAATAGATATTATTTTGATTTGATCAGAATGCATGTAACAAGTTAAACAAATTGAGTTTGATTTTAATGAAAGATGTGATGAGATTCTCTTGACTACTTCGCAGGGGAGAATAGATTTGGAAAATTGAATAAGTTGAGCATTTGATGAGTGTGGATTGACAGCTGCGTGAAAACTGTTCGTTTTGGTTTTTAACGTGTTGTTGTGATGCATCCTTAGGTAGGACAAATGTGTAATTTTGAATAAAAATTTTTTGAATAAAAAAAATCATGCAAAAATGAATGAAAACTGTAAATCTCAGGTTAATATATTCTTGAATTTTCATTTAATTAAAAATTCACCGCAATTGAATACTAAATATTCATGTTTTGATTAAAAATTCAAATAAGTTGAGGAATTATCGTCTTCCCGCAGCTAAAAAATGTGAAGTTTCATTGAATTTTATTTCTACCATTTTTTGTGTGCTAGAGTCCATCACTACAGAGTTCTGAAATTCACAGCTTTGACTGGAAAATATTTTTTTTCTCTGTGCATTTAGCATTCGTTGGATGTGACCGAAGCGGTCACCCCAAATTTTCCATGAATCTATACATCCGCGATCCGGGAATTGATTCGAATCCCAGAACCCATTTCTCCCATTTCGGTTTACTAAATTTCTCTGGGTCGAAAGTGAATATTGATTCCAAGTTTCGAAATTTCATTCTCCCTGAAGTACATAGAATAGACAATTCCAAATGTTAACGAGGAGAGTCAGAGTGAACTAAAGTTCTATTGGAGTTGCATGCATCTACATGATAAAGAGGTTTTGCAACGAATTGGCTAGGTCAATACCGAGTGACTGTACGTCAATGGTATCCACGGTTTGCACCATGAAAGATCTGCATATTGATCTCGGTTCATCCAGTGGCATTTCCGACTTAGCCAAACTAGACGCAGTTCCAAAGTAAAGACACTTGTAGGGATCTTTCGCAACGAGTGAGAGTTTCTAAAACCAAGTGATTTTATCACCAATTTCTAATGACATGATCCTGAATTTCAGAAATTTTGTCTCTGAATTCTGGTAATTCAATAAATTGAGAATTCCGTAAAATAATGGCCTGAATTTTTATTATTTTCAACAATTTTCATTGTCGTATGGACCAGAAAATTAGAATTTCATTGAATATTCGAAAAAGTTATCTGATTTTTCGGTAACAAAATACAGATAAATTTTGATGTCAGTTTAGTGTTATTAAAAATTTTAAGCTTTTTTATTTGGAATTTCAAGAGTAATTTTGTAACAGTGCATTTGTCGTACATTTGTTCCCGAAGGAATTCCCGTAAAAATTGCCGAAATAAGCATTTCGCCACATGATTACGTGAATCCTCCTCACGTGATTTTCCCCCAATTTTTTTACCGTGTCGTGTGGATCTTGAGGTGTTTCGTGTGTAGATCGCCGGAGGGTGAACCGCAAGGGGAGTCAAATGTGTGCATTTGAATATTTTTTGGATATTGATTTTATTTATCAGATTGATTGATTTTTTTTCTCATCACCTACAGGTGTCACACAATTATTATTGGATGTTCTTCTAATTATTGAAATAATATTAAAATGCGCCTCGAGTTGGTAAACCTGTCGAGTGTTTTCTCTCCCTCAGTTCCATGGTCCAACCCATACCTTTCCCATGATGCTCACATTCGAATCACGCGCTTGCGCGTAAGGGCCCAATTGTCCCGGAAATCATTATTTTCCGGATCATTTGTTCAAATAACTTTCTTATGAAATCTGAAAAAAATCTGAAACTTATACGTGTTCTCAAGAAAGATTTGATTTATCACCCACTAGTTTTTGCTCAACAGTTCACTATTTTTTTGGGTGCCATGGAAATTTCCCTAATTGAGAGTGGAATAACCTCGGAGGTTATAGCTGGAGGGGTTACAAAAACATCCGAATTTCATTATTTTTTTTTCTTGACACTGAGATCTGAGAAAAATGTGCAAGAATTCTCAGCACACTCAGAATTTGCTCCCGTGAATTTTCCAATTTTTTTCATTATTTTGACTTTTCGTCCAAAACACTTTAAAAAAGCGTCATACAAGATATTGATCCTGCCACCACTTCCCCTGCAAACGACAGGCGTTTCAACTTCCCAATCGGATTTTCCATCGATTGACAGATTTTATCGCATAAAAAATCTTATCCCGTCCTTTGTCCCGCCATTTCTATATTTTATCAGACCATGGAGGCCAACACTGCTCGTCTCCACAGTTGTTTCCACGTCTCCAAGAGTTTGACACGGAAATTTATTCGCGCATAACCGATTTGGCAGCTGTTCAACGGCCGTTTGCCATCCCCCAGCGCACTTGTCCCTGAAGACTATTCTTTTTACTACTCCACACTATTGTTCTCGTTTTTTTCCCCTTTTCTCCCCTCATTCTCTCGAATATTCTTTGGTTTACGGAGGAACTTCTGAATGGAATTTGCAAGTTGTTTGCTTCGATTCGACGACTATTTTTAGAGAGGTTTGAATATTTGTGGTGGATTTATTATATTTTTGGAACTTGACAAATGTCAATAACTAGGCTATCTCAATTTTTTCACTGAAATCATTATCGAAAACACGATAAAACACACGATAACACAGATACATAACCGCAATAACTCCACGATAAAACACATAACATAAGAACTTTATTGACTTTATTGAAGTTATTTACTATTTTATTATATTCGTGCTGCATGTATTGCTTTTAGTGTTTTCATTTTCATGAATAATTTATTTTTATGTAATACACAGACAGGAATTTTGTTGCAATTTAATGGTGAACAATGAACCGATATCAACGCGTGACTTGATGGCCAGTACTCTAGGGTCTGTCGGCAAAAATCTACTAAATGAGGTATAGCGTCCACATAGCGGTCGCCTCTCAGTCTGAAGGGCCGCGAGAGTCGCCGGAAAGGATGCGAGATGCATGATGAAATCGAACTCATGCCGAACGTCTATCAACTCACAGCGTTTGGTGCGCGAGGAAATAAAAACCACTTTTCGCCATCTAGGGAGCGCCACCGCAACACCTAATTGTCATTTCTCGTGTTCTTCTCGCTCTGCCCCTGTTCGTACCTCGCGTTTCTCTTCGTGATTTTCTATTTTGTCTGTGGTAATTCGAAAACTTGATCAATAATTTTGTTTGAGGGCTCAAATGAAAGATCTAAATGGCCTCCATTAATATATTCAGTAGAACTGAGGATTCAATAGGGGAGTGTCGGGCAAAATGGGACGTGTTGAGATCTTTTGCCCGGCCTTCTCCTAATAAATTCAAATTGTTTTCGGCCTAAATTAATTCCATCTGCTCAAAAGCCTCATCCTCTTCTTCGACTTGCTATTTTCCCCGCGGTTTCATAATAATAACAGCAAAATTTTAATTACTGTAAACAAATTAAAAATTGCAAATTTCAATACTACGAAAAATGTACTTTCCTCTACTTTCTTGCTGAATTATTGTTTCAACCGCCTGCATTAATATCAAAATTTCTCCTCCTTTCCCGGGCCATTATGCGGTTCTCGTCTATTTTAACATCTTTAACTTTACTTTTTCGCTTGGAACCCTTCGGAACATTTTCAAAATGAATAAACAACAATATTGTTTTCAAGTATGAGATTGTCACACTTCTTATATTCATTTACAGAAAAAAAAAAGTTTTAGGATCATGAATAATTAATTAACAGGTGGAATCATGGAATTTTGGACACAGGAGATTTAGGTCTGCGCTCGTTGGTTAATTTGTTATATTACGATGGTAATTTACACTACAAAAAATAGTTTTAACAGTGACAAAACACTATCGATGTCAAGGTATTCTTTCATAATCCTGAAAGTGTTTTGAAAAGTTTGAATTGTTAGAACTAATTCTTTTAAGTGGCGCGATGTAATTTTCGGTTTATGTTGATATTTTTAAACGGATGAATTCTTGTAATTAATTTCTGGAGTCTGATGAAGATTAAATTTTAATTGAAACCTCGCGATATTTAACCGTGAGATAGTGTAGTTTCTACTGTGTCGAAAATCCCATGATTCCACCTCTGAATTAAAAAAGTTTTGGATTTTCGGAATTTATTCCCAATTTTTATACACTAATTAACTTAGTGAAATTTAAATACAAAATGTCGGAGATCCAACATTATGCACTGGAACATTTTCGAAAAAATCCCTTGATTTCCAGATTGCTCTCTAAAAACTAAAATTTTTACATTGCTGTAAAATTTTGCTTCTTCAAAATTCAACTAAATTAATTAATCCACTTAATTATTTGCATGAACGTCACAATACTTTTACTCTCGCATTCGCAATTATTAGTTTAGTGATGCTATTCCGAAAAATAAAACAAAAATACGAGTCCAATTCATACAGAATTCATCTATTCCATTCTGACTAATTTCATAATTGCAATTATGAATTCATAAAGTGGAGATCAAAATCACTGAAAGTAATTTTCAACTCGCAATGGAAGCTTTCTACGCTTTATTCAAAACTAATATTCATGTAAACAAAACCTGAAAATTAACGCATTGCAAACTCCCTAAATGAACATTGCTCGGTACAATGCCTAGTGGATTCAGTGGAGGCCTTGGGGCAAAATGAAGTTCGATACAGCGTGGATATTCCGGGAACTTGTTTTGTTGCGCGCTTGTTACACTAATTGGGAGATTGTTATTTCAAAATATAAATGAAACTCATGGATTCGGAATGCAGCCCGGAACGGTAAACGGATTAACTCGATGCTGCTTCAAAACGGTTTCACTAAAGAAAAGATTTTAGTTATCATGAATAGGATGAACAATGTCGGTACATTCTGAAAAGGGAATAGATAATTGTAATTTAATGATGATGAAGTCCGCTGTTGGAAATTTATATAGGAAAATATCTCCCTACAATTCTGGGTCCTAACAGACAAAGGGAAAATTAAGCATTTAATGCCTCGCTTCTGCTTCATGTTTCAGTTTCGAGAAAAAGCTCCCATCTTGGAATGTAATATGCAGAGGGAGGAAGTTTATTATTTCTAGAAAACGAAACCTTTATCCAAGAAAGTCTTTATTTTCGTTCTTCTCCGAAAAAGAAATGGTCCACTTCATTTCAAAGAAAATCCTTGACAGATATCTTTTACTAAAAATCCCTTCTGAAGTATTTTTCCAGATCATCAGCATTGAGTAATAGGAATTTGCTCAATTCAAAGGATAAATTCTGGAAAATTCAGGAATTAAATAAGCATTTCACTCAGGAAAAGATTTTACTTATTAGCAATATGATGAACAATGTCGGCACATTCTGGAAAGGAAATAGATAATTGCGATTTAATGATAATGAAGTCTTCCCCTAGCAGTTTATATAGGAAAATATCCCGATTCTGCTTCACGCTTCAGTTGGGAGAAAAAGCTCTCATCTTGAAATTTAATATGCACAAGGAGGAAGTTCATTATTTCTAGAAAACGAAACCTTCATCCAAGGAAGTCTTTTTACTTTCGTTCTTCTCCGAGTAAGAGATTTCCACCTTATTCCCAAGAAAATTTTTAATAGATTTTTCTAAAAATCTTATCCGAAGTATTTTCGCAGATTTCTTTGACATCTTTAACATTGACTAATAGTAATTTGCTTAATTCAAAGGACAAATTCTTAAAAATTCAGTAATTAAGAGTAAGGGTATCATTCAGGAAAATATTTTAATTATTATGAATAGCATGAACAACGGCGATACATTCTGAAAAGAGAATAGATAATTGTAATTTAATGATGATGAAGTCTTCAGTTGGAAGTTTATATAGGAAAATATCTCCATAGAATTCTAGATTGTAACAGACAAAGTGAGAATTAAGTAGTTAATACCTTGATTCTGTTTCACGTTTCAGTTTCGAGAAAAAGCTCCCATCTTGGAATTTAATATGCAGAGGGAGGAAGTTTATTATTTCTAGAAAACGAAACCTTTATCCAAGAAAGTCTTTATTTTCGTTCTTCTCCGAAAAAGAAATGGTCCACTTCATTTCAAAGAAAATCCTTGACAGATATCTTTTACTAAAAATCCCTTCTGAAGTATTTTTCCAGATCATCAGCATTGAGTAATAGGAATTTGCTCAATTCAAAGGATAAATTCTGGAAAATTCAGGAATTAAATAAGCATTTCACTCAGGAAAAGATTTTACTTATTAGCACTATGATGAACAATGTCGGCACATTCTGGAAAGGAAATAGATAATTGCGATTTAATGATAATGAAGTCTTCCCCTAGCAGTTTATATAGGAAAATATCCCGATTCTGCTTCACGCTTCAGTTGGGAGAAAAAGCTCTCATCTTGAAATTTAATATGCACAAGGAGGAAGTTCATTATTTCTAGAAAACGAAACCTTCATCCAAGGAAGTCTTTTTACTTTCGTTCTTCTCCGAGTAAGAGATTTCCACCTTATTCCCAAGAAAATTTTTAATAGATTTTACTAAAAATCTTATCCGAAGTATTTTCGCAGATTTCTTTGACATCTTTAACATTGACTAATAGTAATTTGCTTAATTCAAAGGACAAATTCTTAAAAATTCAGTAATTAAGAGTAAGGGTATCATTCAGGAAAATATTTTAATTATTATGAATAGCATGAACAACGGCGATACATTCTGAAAAGAGAATAGATAATTGTAATTTAATGATGATGAAGTCTTCAGTTGGAAGTTTATATAGGAAAATATCTCCATAGAATTCTAGATTGTAACAGACAAAGTGAGAATTAAGTATTTAATACCTTGATTCTGTTTCACGTTTCAGTTTCGAGAAAAAGCTCCCATCTTGGAATTTAATATGCAGAGGGAGGAAGTTTATTATTTCTAGAAAACGAAACCTTTATCCAAGAAAGTCTTTATTTTCGTTCTTCTCCGAAAAAGAAATGGTCCACTTCATTTCAAAGAAAATCCTTGACAGATATCTTTTACTAAAAATCCCTTCTGAAGTATTTTTCCAGATCATCAGCATTGAGTAATAGGAATTTGCTCAATTCAAAGGATAAATTCTGGAAAATTCAGGAATTAAATAAGCATTTCACTCAGGAAAAGATTTTACTTATTAGCAATATGATGAACAATGTCGGCACATTCTGGAAAGGAAATAGATAATTGCGATTTAATGATAATGAAGTCTTCCCCTAGCAGTTTATATAGGAAAATATCCCGATTCTGCTTCACGCTTCAGTTGGGAGAAAAAGCTCTCATCTTGAAATTTAATATGCACAAGGAGGAAGTTCATTATTTCTAGAAAACGAAACCTTCATCCAAGGAAGTCTTTTTACTTTCGTTCTTCTCCGAGTAAGAGATTTCCACCTTATTCCCAAGAAAATTTTTAATAGATTTTACTAAAAATCTTATCCGAAGTATTTTCGCAGATTTCTTTGACATCTTTAACATTGCCTAATAGTAATTTGCTTAATTCAAAGGACAAATTCTTAAAAATTCAGTAATTAAGAGTAAGGGTATCATTCAGGAAAATATTTTAATTATTATGAATAGCATGAACAACGGCGATACATTCTGAAAAGAGAATAGATAATTGTAATTTAATGATGATGAAGTCTTCAGTTGGAAGTTTATATAGGAAAATATCTCCATAGAATTCTAGATTGTAACAGACAAAGTGAGAATTAAGTATTTAATACCTTGATTCTGTTTCACGTTTCAGTTTCGAGAAAAAGCTCTCATCTTGAAATTTAATATGGAGAGGGAGGACGTTTATTATTTCTAGAAAACGAAACCTTCATCCAAGGAAATCTTTTTACTTTCGTTCTTCTCCGAATAAACAACTTTTTACTTCATTCCAAAGAAAAACTCTGATAGATATTTTTTATTAAAAATTTCCGATTTTTTTAACGTCTTTAACATTGAGTAATAGAAATTGCGTCAATTTCAAAAGAATAATTCTTTAGAATCGCATAATTATAAAAAAGTTTTTACTCGGTAGCAGATTTTAGTTATTATGAATATGGTGAACATCGTCGTTACATTCTGACAATCGAATAGATAATTGTGAGTTGATGATGATGAAGTCTTCGGTTGGAAGTTTATATATTGGAAAATAAAATTGATATCAGGTTTGATACTTTAATTCTCCTTCTCGGAAAATGTGTTTCACTCTGAAGAAAAAACTGTCACCTTGGAATTTAATATGCAGAAGCAGAAAGTTTCTTATTTCTAGGAAAAAGAAAGACACTGTTTTTCAGAATATGAAATGTCCCACTTTGCTTATAGATTTCTTTATTTGTTACATTTTATCAACCTGACATCCTAAAATTAACAGTTTATTCTCCTGGAAACCCGACATTTTTTTCCAGTAAGCTGAGTCATCAGCAAAAGTTTTGAAAATCGAGTTTCTTCTCGGAATATTATTTAATTAAAAGTTTGATAAATCCATTCACTCATGAAGTGAACGCTCCTTACCCATCAAATTCCTTCCTCACTATCAGAATATTCAAACGTGGAGACCGCAAAAAGCATGTTCACTTCTTTCTTACTATTTCCGAAATGAAAGAAGAAAACACATTGCTTGGGATGAGAGTCCTTTGATGGGATATTTTTCGCAACGTTTGCGTTGAAGGGGTTCTTTTCATCGCAATAACTGGGTCGTGGCCTTTTAAAGCTTGAAATATGCTGGGTCGAGTACCATCGACGCATTTCTGCTCAACAATTTGTTGGTACAGACCACATCGATACGCAAATGTTCTGACTACTGGATTTGGAACAACATTGTAATATTTTTTATCTCTTAATTGTTGCAGAGTGACAGCGGGCTAGTGGATACCGATTTTGGTCGACTTGGCAGTATGACGGCCATTAATTCCGTGAGTTGAATTATTACACATGTTTTTTTCATGTAAGAATTTTTCATGAATATATTTATGAGCATCTTTTGACAGAGATAAGGAGCCTCACTCCACCTCCCCCGGGGCAAAACAGATGATATTGTTGTCTCAATACCTCTTGAACTTACGAGATGTTCACTCGATTGAACTAAAGACAGCCCATTATGCCCCACCTTTTACTAATTTCACCATTTTTCTGAAATGATCGAATTATAATCCGTACACAAAAAAACCTAGCGTAAATTACGTTTTGCTAAACGTCATTTACGTTTAAGGGGATACGTCGGTGAAATTTAAAAGTCTTCACTGGGCCTTGGGACCCATTGAACAGTTCGTGATATATGACGGTCCCGATCCCGATCGATTTTCATTTTCTCCTGTTTTTAGAAAAGTTAAGCATCCGTTCTACTTTATTCGGAATAGATTATGAATGAATAAATCTTGAATTTTCAATAAATAAATTTTGAATTTCATAAATTCAGTAGCGAAGTGGTAAAACGATACAAGTCAATTTTGACTATTGACCAGTTTTCAATAAATATCTCGGATTCCAATGGAGATAGCAAAATTTTTGTTATAACCTTTTTTGTAGAGCCGATTAAGAGCTACAACAAATATAATTACGGAAATTTCGCTATTTCCCTTACACTCGGAAATACTCCTCAATTACTCAATTGGGAGATAAGTTGATCAACCCGTTTTACCATTTTGGTACTGAATTTTACTCTATTTTAGAGACGCGAAAATTTTATAAAATTCAAAATTCATTTATTCATGATCTATTACGAATAAAGTAGAACAGATGCTTAACTTTATTCTTTGGAGTATAACGAACATTACAAAAAAAATCTAAAATCGTATGAAAACTACGGTAGAAGGAGCATTTTGAAGGTAGAAACAGGAAAAAATGATGGTTTTCGTGGTTATACGAGGCAAAATCGATCGGGTCCGCGATTTTCTCTAGTTATTCCCATATTTCGTCATATATCACAACCTGTTCAATGGGTCCCAAGGCCCAGTGAAGGCTTTTAAATTTCACCAACGTATTCCCTTAACGCCAATATGAGGACTTGTGGCTTTTTCCGTCCTGAAAATTGGAATAAGAGCTTTAAAAAACGCGTATTTTACTGTCAAAATAAAAAAGTAAATTACGCTCGAATAAAGCGTCTTTTACGTTTCACTAAGCGTATTTCACACTTGAGAAATCGTAAATTACTATCTTAATTGAAACGTATTTTACGATTTACTTACGCGTAATTGACAAGAAAAACATTGCATTTTAAACTAAAAATAACTTTTTTTTCTTCGTCGTTTATTGTGGATAAGTAACCGTAAAATACGGAAAAAAATCATTGTAATTTACGAATACGAAATTGCAAATTAAATTTATGCAGCCGTAGATTACGACGATTTTGAGCGTAATTTACAAATATGAAATGGCAAAATATTCTTCAGAAAGCATAAAAGACGACTTCTTCAACGTAAATTACGTTTAGGTTTTTTTTGTGTGAGAAAAATTGTGTGACTTTATTCAGAGAGAATTTTTTTTATCATAATCCTAAGTATCAGAGAAAAAATTTAATTAATTAATCAATAATAAATAATCCAATTATTATTTAATTTCGCAAATTTTTTATCTAAATTTCAGTGATCGAATTACTCAAATGCATTATAAGAAACAAAACAAATATTTTGTGAGGCAAAAATGTGCGTTTTAAAGAATTACTCTAAACGTTAGAGACAAATTTATAAAATTTAGAAATGAATTGTGAAAAATTACGGACACATGCCTGAAACTTGAAACATTTTCTCTCTGAGCAGTCTATTGAGCGTTCCACATATTCACTTCACTAATAGAAGTATCAATTCCTGATATGGATGGGTTCAAACGCCTCCACCTGTACCAATTTTTCGGTTAAGATTCAGAGCGCATTTCCGTTGGCTTCAGCTATTGAGAATTCTTGGGGGAGAATTTTATCGGGAATGCCCCCTCGAAGAGGCAAACAGACCCCTGTAAGACCAATGATGCGTAGCTCTTTCGGTGAATGATCACGAGCGAAATCTACCCGTCGATAATTCCACATCACTGAATAGGTTCATGCAAAAAACGTATATGGATTTTCAGTCAAGTCAGGTTTTGCATTCGAACGGGAGTTTTATTCATAGGTACAAGAATTTCCGTTACGATTTAAACTCTGCGGTGGGTTGGCCCAATTCGAGGTCTATTTCGTTATTTTCTTTATGATTATTGACTGTCTTGAGCCTTGAGTTCTGGATGTTTTAGAGTTTGTGGACGCTGGTTTGAAGGATTATTCATTTAAGGTACTTCCTCAGGATAATTTAGGGGTATAGAGTGGGGGTACACATCAGAGGCGCCAACACTCCGCTGCATCGTTCGAAAGAAAAAATATGAAAATTTTAAAGATTCAAGAGTGAATGGAAATTTCGCTTATCGGATTTCTTTTTATTTATTACTTATAATTAATTAACCGATGAGTTTTTTATCCTTAAATTTTTTAAAAATGATTTTAATAATAAATGGAAACTATCGTCAGAGATCCGGCAACAAGGCGTTTTCATCACGCTGTGACGAAAAGTGAACTTTTCGGCACGCTCCACGTGCCTAAAAGTGCAATTTCCCCCACATTGTGATGAAAAATATTGTTCGTAACTCGTGAAAAAACACTTTTTTGCACTCGTTACGAGATATACTATTTCGTTAGACGAAGTTGGTGCTACTGTACTTTGATATGAACCTATATTACACTATAGTAGCTTTGCTTCCATTTACTATTGGACCTACAGTCGAGCTAACCCTGGTCATTCTAACATTCTCTCATCGTTGTCAAGTTACACCGCCATTTTCCCCTGGTTTAGCGAAAATTCATGATCCTCTGGTACATTTTCAATTATTTCTCAAAATCTGTGCAGTAATAAATTATGAAATTGCAAAGATGTATTCTTGGAATGCGTTCGATGGTGAAAATCGGGTATTTGCATTGCTTTTATATTGTCGATGCTCATACTGAATAGTTGAAAAACGACTCTCATAAGACGCTGTACAAATGATATTTTTAATCATTTTTTAAAGAAAAACTGAGCAGTCAATTGGGTTCGGACTCCTTGCGACATATTTCTGGCTATTTTCAGAATTTTTCCTCAAAAATTGACATGTTCTGTACATTGTCGACTGTTCCCATAAACGACTGAGGAAGTATCTTAATATAGAAAAAAGTTCGGTGGAAATTATGTACAATACCGATTTTGTTTTCCGTTAGAGCAAAATATTCAAGAATGTAGATTGAATCATAGTCATTCCACTTGAATCAAGTAGAAAAACTACTTTAATCAATACTTTAATTCCTCAAGTACGGTGTCCATATGGACCCTTTCCGTGATTAATAAAAATTAATTATTTTTCGTACTATTGCACATATCGAAATTCTAAAAATTTCTCCATGAAACTGATGAAATTATCAACACAATGTGACTCGACTTTTTTTTAAAGTTATTTTTAATATTTTTCTTCAATACATAAACAATACGGAACTGAATTCGATATCAGATGCATATTCAAACCTAGTTTATCGAGCTAATTTTCACCAAACATTCTGAAATTTTTACGGAACATACTCTACACATTCCTTTGTCGAATGGTGCAAATGAAATTTTGATTCATTTAATTACTGATTTGTTATTAATAAATTTCCGACAATCGCCGATCTTGGCAACCGTTTGTACTATCGAACTGAAATTAGTCTTAAAAATTCTAGAAAAATCAGTATTGTTTTTCCTCCCTCTTAACCAATTTCATGTACGATCCTCTCTTTCTTTTTCGATATACTTTTATCTTCGTTTCTAGTCCGCGGATGCGTCATTCCTCTTTGTATCTCTTTTTTACCCCAAAATTTTTAATAAACAGTTATTTATTAATTAAATGTACCCATTCTTTATATTGGAGTACCGTAATTGAACAACTTATTGTTGAAAGCTCAAGATTATCATTAAATTTTAGATAATTTTTGATTATCACTGTAGAAATTGCCGCGTATTGACAGCGAATTCGAGTAGATGGGAGGCCCACAGCAAAAACGAATGTCTGAATTTCACACATCTTTTGAAGACATTTTTCAGATACTAGAATGCATCTGAATAAAATGAAAATGTGTCTCAATTTCAGACCAACAGGTGCCCAAACATTTTAATTCATATTTGAAATTCAGACAAATTTTCATTTTATTTAGACGTTTTTTAGTGTTTGAAAAATGGCTACAAAAGGTGTGTGAAATTGGGACATTCGTTTTAACTGTGGCCACCAGTCGATGACGACACACAACGCGATATGGGCGCCGTACTTGAGGGGTTAAGTTAAGTAGCTCTACCCTTACGGTAAATTCAAAGATTATTGAAAGCTGCAAAAAAATGCAGAAAACTCGATTAGATTCGGAATTCTAATTTTTTTCTCAATTTCATTATCATTTTGGTTTTTCAAAGAAAAAATGTTTAAAAATCAGGATTTAACCCAGTGTCTTATGTGAAAATCAACATTTCCATTGTAATCAAAGATTAAAATCTGAATTTTTTTTCATTAGATGTGAAAAAATTAAGAATTTTTTGACACCTCAGAAAAAATAATCCACGGCTTTGCAAAGAAATTTTATTATTTATTTATAAAAGGGAAATGTTTGAAAAAATATCAATATTTTGCGAAATTTAATTTAGATAATACTGACTGGGTATGAATTTTTTCAAATTTTTTCCATTTAATTTAGTTGAAAAATTTAAAAACTGAAAATATCCAAAAGTACAGCGTAGCCCGGCCGAAGGGTAGAGCTACTTTAATGCATACTTTAATTTTCCTTTATATTCGGATGAAAATGGCGGTCCTGGAAGGGCAAAATTTACTAATTTGAAAATTGTGGAAATTATGAGTATGTAGATGCAACAACAGTGTTACTAGGGGAGGGTGGGGCAAAACGGCCCCCCTTCAATTGTCAATAACTTGTGAATGACATTGTGAAAATTCCCAGTTTCAACTTCATTTTGAAGATAATTTTTCATTCTTCAAAACGAGCTCTAACTCTTCCCAATCGGATTATTGAATCGGAAAATATTGACGATTGAAGGGGGACCGTTTTGCCCCATCCTCCCCTATCTATTTTTCTTGTCCAAAAATAATTGCCTCTATGATAATCACTGTAATCAATGTGGTGAAACACTATTTTTCCACCATAACGTGAATATTTTTCTCCTTCCTTAAAACAACAAAACCAGTGCGGGAAACTGCAAAAAAAATGTTTGCACTCGCGTAAAATTTGTATGCACTGGAAAGCCCACGTGTTTTGCTTTCGCTTCGAAATTTTTTATTGTTTTATCATTCAAATGCCGATGCGTTAGCTGTTGGATTGATGACAACAAAAATGCTGAAATATGTGTTCTGACATCTGTATTTTTTATTGTTTTCCTTTTCGCTTCGGAAACTCGTCAGATCTGCATTTTTATGATTATGTTCACACGAATAGGGAAGCCGTATTCGAACAGGCTCTCGAGGAGGGCATGTATTGATTTAAGTGCTGAAGATTTCCAAGTACTATGACCCTTTTTGCTTCCAAACGGAAGCTTTTTTTTAACCGATTTTTCGATTTTCTATTTTTTATTGCAAATGGTCTAGGATGTTATGGAACGTGAAGAAATGATGTTTTTAGGGTCATGCCTGTATGTATTGTAATAAATAGGAGACGTTTATTTATTAAAAGAGATGGTTTATTTTCTTATCGCGGAAATTGGAGAGAATTAATTAATCAAGTCTAACAAAAGTCCAACTAATTCCATAAACAATAATCATTTATTTGTTACTCAACTCATATTTCAAGGCAAAGGGGAAGGGAATTCATTCATTCCAAGCATTCCATAACAGTATGTATCCGACAACTTGGGTTTTTGGTGATTAATTTTTAGAAAATTCAACATAAATACGGTGAAATTTGTAGATAAAAATCGGAAATTTTGGCTCATTGTAGCTATTATTGAGGTAAAATTTGGTGCGCTGTTTCAGCTTAATCGGTCCAGTAGTTCCTGAGATATAACAACTTGTTTAAATTTCGTTTTTCCTCAATATCTCAAAAACTACTGCACCGATTTCAATTTTTTTTCAAAATACTCGTCTCGATGGCCTCTATGTAGGTCAATCAAAATCCATAGACTCTTTAATACACAGTTTGGAGATATTGCCGTTTTTCCGTTTTTCGCGAAAAACTTTGTACGCACGATAACTTGAGAAAAAAAATAGATAGCAAATTGAAATTTGGTATGGTTCTAGCTCTTATAATACTAAAGGCTGGTATTTTAGATAGGCGCAATCGGCCGAGCAGTTGCGGAGATATTTAACCTTTTGTATGAATCTTTTTCTATTCGAAAGCTTACTACCAATGTTAATTCAGTAGCGAAGCGCTAAAACGGTTCAAGTCAATTTTGACTGTTGGTTACTTTTCAATGAATATCTCGAAATCTAAAGAAGATAGCAAAATTTCTATCATAACCTTTTTTGTAGAACGAATTTAGCAGTACAAAAAAGGTCATGATCAAAATTTCCTTATCTCCCTTAGATTCGGAGATATTCCTCCAAAACTCACCCTAGTGGAAAAACCTAAAGCAGACGGCTAACGTGCCTGATCAGAATTTCGAATCGGACTTGATCAGTTTCTGATCGAGACCTGAACAGAATTTCTACTCGGGCAGGTAAGGGCCAAGTCTACTTAAACCGTTTTACAGCTTTGCTACTGAATTAGTAGAAATAGAAAAAGAACGAGACTAATGACGCAAAAAGTAACGGCCACATGCCTTCCACTTGCATCATAACGATATCTCTAATGTTATTGATGCAGCAGGAAATCGGTACCATCACCTTATTAAATAATAAAAAAGGACGTGTATTCGCTCTGCTGATTCTCTCCCCATTATGAATTCTCCACACCGATGGATTCATTCATTACATCACACCGTATTTCACAATTCCAAAATGTTGATGCCTGCAATTCCGCCCCTACAGTCAACTCTCAAATACACGAGAGACGATCTCACAATTCTCCAAGTGAAGGTGTATAAGGTCCCTGAGGCTTCCATACTCCGAGACAAGTTCCGACTGTTCCATCATCGGCAGTGCCTTGTATGCTTATGGTTCAACGTCTTCCTTCTATTCCGAGTGAATATTTCGTGAGTGTACGAGTGGCAAGAGCCCAAGGGAATCACTCCTATTTCTCCTTTAGTTCTTCGGAATATGTATATGTGTTAGATTGGTTTGTAACCAGGAATTTCTGGATGGAATGCTGAAGCACTTGGGAGAAAGACCGAGATGGGGTACTATTGCGTCAGCTGTCGAGATTTCGACGTGACAGTTTGAAGATTCATTGAGGGATCGTCGTGATGGAACTTTGAGAGACAGTCATGAGAATTTGAGATTATAGGTGCACGTGATCGCTGTTCACGTGGAGAAGTTTAATGTTTTGTGAGAGAATAAGAATTGGGAAAAATTATCCGCCCGTTTTCATAAAAGTGGGTGGAGCCAACAGTTCAGCTTACTCAGGTTATTTACGACTTTTATTTTATGCTTTGTGTTTCGTATCGAAGGGAGATAAGACGTTTATTCTATGGTATTTTATGAATTTCACAAAGCTGTAGACTAAATCATGACTATTCAAGCAATTGTTACATCTTAGTATATTCCCAGGCCAGGAATATAGACGAATTATATGCTTACTCTTCTACTAGAGGGGGGTATATAGTTGAAGCACGGGTTCGAGCCTATTCGAGAGAAGGCATGTAGCCATTACTTTGTGCTTCACGAGATCAAAGGCGCGCTCCGCGCGCCTGACAGTTCGATAGATTTTGTATGATTCGTCACGTTAATATTTAAGTTGATTGGAATGAATACGCTCTTTCACGTATACGAATTTCTATAGTATTACAGAGAAGTTCGTCGAAATCCATGAAAACTTCAATTGAGAATTAATACATATTCCGTTGGAAATCACTAACACCAACATCACCATCAGTGATCAATATGATCAACATCACATCATCATGTATGCGATTTTTCTTTCAGACATTAGGAATAAACGTGTGACATCTCCTTTGTATATAAGATTACACTCTTTCTTTTTTTATTTCTACCAATTTTATTGGTAGTAAGCTTCCGAATGGATTCGTAGCAATTACCTATCCTTGTGACAGACATACAACTGTGACCACATGCTACAGGGTGTCTACAGGAAGATATTAAATCTTTTAATGGAAAAGATTTATACAAAAGTTGAATATCTTCAAAACTGCTCGGCTGGTTGCGCCTATCTAAAATATCAACCTTCAGTATGGTAAGAGCTACAATCATACCAAATTTCAACTTGCTATCCCCTTTTTTTCTCAACTTATCGTGCATACAACAACAAAAAAATTTTTAAGACGAAACAATGGGAACATCTCAGTAATGTTGTCTGAACGGATATATATTTTTTGAGTGATCCCAGTAGCGGCTGCCGAGACGAGTATTTTGAAAAAAAAAATTGAAATCCATCCAGCAGTTCATGAGATATTTGAAGAAATATATTTTTATATCAAAGGTTGCATATCTCAGGAACCGTTCGGTCGATTACGCCCATCCAAAATACCAACCTTTAGTATTATAAGAACTAGAACCATACCAAATTTCAACTTGCTATCTCCTTTTTTTTCTGAAGTTATTGTGCGTAAAAGATCTTTCATGAAAAACGGGAATATCCCCAAACTGTGTATTAGAGTCTATATATTCTGATTGACCTACATAGAGGCCATCGAGACGACTGTTTTGAAAGAAAAAAATTTGAAATGGTTGCAGTAGTTTTTGAGATATTGACGAAAAATGAAATTTAAACAAGTTGTCATATTTCAGGAACTACTGGACCAATCGGGCTGAAACAGCGCATCAAAGTTGAGCTCAGTAATAACTACAACGAGCCAAAATTTCAGATTTTTATCTACAAATTTCACCGTATTTATGTTGAATTTTCTAAAAATTAATCACCAAAAATCCAAGTTGTCGGACACATACATACAGACATGACTCTAAAACCATATTTCTTCACGTTTCACACAATTCTAGACCATTTTCAATCGAAATTATAAAATCAAAAAATTTGTCAAAAACAAGTCTTCCATTCGGAAGAAAAAACATTGTTCTTCAGTTGAGCGCAATACTCTCCACTCGAATCATATTTTTTCCGACTCCTGAGTCACATTTAAAGGTCTCCATTGACGGAATGATAAACGGCAGACAAAATGCTCCAACGATTAAAAATAATCTCTTCCTAAATGGTATACTCCCCGTTCCCTGAGATCCATGTTAAACCAGTGTACAATCATTCGAAAAGTGTCGACAGTGCCTTAGTCATACAACTGATCTATATTTATGAACGTTTGGGAATTGGAGATCGTTACAGAGATGAGGAAAGCGTAAAGAGATAGAGAGACGTAGACGCACACCGAAACTCCGTTAGACGGACGTCGACGACGAGAAACGAAACTAAAAGCACTGTGGAGGAAACCAAGTTTAAATAAAGCCTGTGTATGTAGGTCAGTCGGTGGGAGCGCACCACTGAAGTTACGCAAACATCACACACAGTGGCTGACAGAAAGGTGGTTCCTACTTGCATGTTTTTGTCGCTCTTCTTCGTACACTCGTTTCACTTTTGTTTTGATGACTCGAATTTTCTTCCAGTTCAACTAATACAGAAGTTGTCTCATTTTTCCTCATGTGCTCCGTCAATTCACGATTTTAGGAATGAAAATGGGAAAGAGAAGTCGCGTTGCATCGTCAACATCGTTGGAAAAGTTTTTGCTTCCTGGAATACCGATTTTTTTTTTCGGGGACAATTGTTACGGATATTCCGAGCTTCGACATTGTGTTCAGAATACTCCCGCCAACGCTGCGTTTTCCTCTCTCCCGTTAACTGGTTTTTCTGGAGCTTCTTCTCGCATAACAACAAACATCAGAAGTATTTTTACGAGCTGCCAACGGCTGACTACGCTGATCGTAAATACGGGGAGTTGAGCGTGCCGTAAAAAAGTGCACGGGTATATATAATGGAGTGGTAAATTATAGGGGGTGGATGGGGAAAATGATAACGATCCTCTCAACGCTTCTGCTGGTGGGGGATTACGTCGTGAGAGGTTCAGGTTTTGAATATGAGACAATTAATATCGTTTGTTTAGTGATGAGGAATTTCTTTGGGAGCGATATGATGAGGTGAATACACTGTTAGAAAATTACTCTTGAAATTTCAAGTGTAAAAGTTTGACATTTTTAATGACGACAATTTACATGAAATTTCGGTAGATTTCTTCACTGACGAATTAGTTAATTTCTTGAATATTCACGTAATTCTCGGTTTTCAGGTCCATACGGTACTGAAGAACCTTCATTCTTGAATGAAAGACTTTTTGTCGCTCGAAATGTCACTTAATGAAAACTTCCAGGATTTTCAAGACTTTTGCCTTTAACTCAAGTTGCAAGAGGAAATTGAGTATTTTCTCAACGGAAATCTGGAGAAAGAATGGGAAAATTCAGGATTCTTAAGGTCACTTAATCTCAACGACAAAATAAGTTTGTGAAATGAAGGACAAGACTGGCTTTCACAAAAATTATCAGCAATTTATTACGAAGGCTATTAACAATCAGAACCTCTCTAAAATTGGTGACGAAAAGGCTTGTGGTTGAGATGGTTCCCTAAATTCCAAAACTCTCTTCTCTTTGCGTCTAACGCTCCTCAGAATTCACAACACTACAGGAAAGCGTTCATCACATATCTATCCTGCCGCACCATCACATTTTCCTATTTGTTTTTCACCGATTTATTTCATACAATTTTTCCAAAACATTTTTTCCCACGTGGGAAGCGGTTGATTTGTCCCCATTTATTTTTACGAGAGTGGCATTGAATCCACTCCATAAAAATGTCCATAGTTCATAGTCACGCTATCTTTCCCAATAACTTCTCCAAATTGAAATTGCCGCATTCCATAAAATATTGCCCTCAACATTCAATTACTTTCGCATTGAATCGCCTGCTGACACTGAACGCCGCCAATACTTCTCTAATGGAATTGCGAGATGCCAGATGAGAGTAGCAGATACAAAAGTATCGGAAATTCGAGTCCAACGATTCCCTCAAGCCCGTAATGGCTATGTTTAGCGAATGAATTTCCAAAGTTGAAAGTACCTCAGGATTAAGGTGTTTCGCCTCTGTTTCTCCGCGAGGTGTCGAGGGGGGGGGGGCGAGACGGCAGGGGACTCTGATTGTTCTCGAGCCCTGAGTCAATCCCCGAACACGAACATTTTCAATCTTTAAGTGATAATTTCAGTCGTGTATTTGAACATTTCTTGGGCATTAATTTTTTCTGTTAGATTGATTGATTTTTTTCCATTACTTACGAGTGTCAAATTGTATTTATTAGATGTTTTTCTAATTATTGAATCAATATTATACCCAGAATCAAATTATTTATTAGAAAAGTTTGATGCTGACGATAATTTTCATGTTGGGCATCACAATAGAATTCATATTGTTTTTCAATTTTTCAAGATTTTTTTATAGCTTTTAATCGTTTCTGTAACCTCGAAAAGTTTATTTTCTCATAAAACTCTAACGCATTTTTGCATTTCTAAATTATTTATTATCAATATCACTAGATTATGAATTGAGCACGAACTCAGCCGGAATATTTTCATTCAAATTAACTTCCGTTTAGAATTTATTCCAGATATCAATCATCACAATGTAAGTTGTATTTATCCCACTCCTTACAAAGAAATAATTATTCATCATTGATTGTGTCTTATATGAGTTTTACCTTGGATGAATATAAGAAATTAATCCATGAAATTCTCCTGTCAGTCATTTTTTCAAACAATAGCCTTTCGTTTGACTAAGGTCTTTTTATCAGCGGTAACCCTGTGCATTAAAAATGTTTCCCACTTCATGCACTTTCACATAACACGCAATTTTGGGGAACCCAAAAGCATGAATTATTTATTACAAATGTTTGACACTGACGATAATTTTCATATTGAGCATAGAATTTATATTTTTTGTCAATTTTTTGACACAGAGAGAAATATTCAGTAGTAATACCACTAGTGCTTCAAAACTATCGGATATTATCCGATTAATTTTGAAGCACGAGCGGTATTTGACGGATTTTTCCACTCGCATTTCGGCCAAGCAGAGTGCAGTGAACAGCATCCGGATACATTTACACAGCCATACATTTACAACCCACTTTATTGTTTATCTGGCACACAGAATATTAAACGTGAAATCCTATTCTAAAAAGGCCATACACTTAAAGTCGATAACTATCGATATCTCGCAAGTCTGTCACGCTTATTCCTCATTCGTTCCAGTCGTCTGAGGCGGCAAATTTAATTCATGATTAATTTCATTTTGAGATTTTCAATTATGATTGTTAAATTACAGCGCGCTGTAGTGCGCGTTCGGTCTCGTGCGTTGAAAGATGAGAAACATTTGAAAAGCTACTAGTGAATTTCCGCAAGTAATACCACGGGAGCTTCAAAATTATCGAGCAATTCCCGATAGGTTCGTTGCAAACAAACGAAGGAGTCAAGTTTTTCAGGTTAAAATATCACGAGTGCGAAGGACGAGTGTTTTTCCTGAAAAACTTGACGACTTCGTTTGTGTGCAGGGAACCTTGAGGGAATTACTCGATTAATTTTGAAGCTCGAGTAGTATTCGGGAGGGAATTTTCCCATCCAAATGTCGGTCAAAAGAATTGCACTATGAGATAAAATCCATCTGACTGTTCCAACCAGGGGTTCACTCGACCACGGAATCTTTTGTTTTCCACAAATATAGTCAACATGAAAAATTACCAGTTGAATTATCAAAAATTATCAGTTGAATACCGTGTTGACTATATGAACTAACAGTCGAATAGTGCAATTCTATTGGCTGACATTTGGATGAGGAAAATTTTCGTCGGAAATTTTTTAGAAATTTCCGAAATAAAACTGTTTGACAGCCTCAAATGCTGCGCTCTGTTTGACTGAAATTCGAGTGAGAAAAATAATCAATAAAAATTACGCATCTTTTCCGTAATTCCGGAGTGCAATGTAGTTATAGAAAATTTTACGAAACTGTCACGTAATTTTTCCTAAAATCATGGAATTTTTCCAGAGCATTCCGAAATCGGTGAGCGAACTGTGAGTTCCGTATTTTTTTTCATCGATTTTAATCTCTCTAACCTCGAAAAATTGATCTCTCTACTTGATAAAAATCCAAATTGACTTCTGGTGATAGGGATTTGGTACTCAAAATGCAGACTTCAAAATTAAGGGTCACAAGGGTCAAAATAAGGATCATGAGGGTCAGAATAGGGTCACTAAGATCAGAATGAGGGTGAAAAGGGTTAGAATAAGGGTCATGATGGTCAGAATACGGATCACGAGAGTCAGATTAAGGGTCACAAGGATCATGAGGAACAGAATAAGGGTCACGAGGATCAGATTAAAGGTCACAGTGGGCAGATTACAGCTCACATGTGTCAGTTTAAGGGTCATAAGGGTCATCGAATTATGGATTACAAGGGCCAGATTAAGGGTCCGAATAAGAGTCCAAATAAGGGTCATGAAGGTCATATATATGGGGGTCATGTACGGGTCATATGGGGGTCGGCGAGCGGAGCGAGCAGGGGGCCTTGCCTAGATTATTGTCAATAATACGAGACCATCAATTGAGCCCAACCTCAATCAGAATGTCTTTCTTCACAGCAACTTGCGTTTGGAAATAAATTCCAGATTTTAATCTGGAAAATGTAAGTTATGTTTATTCTACTTTAATGGCTGGTCCTCTTAATATAGTGAAAAATAGAAGTGATAAAGTCTTAAACGAGTGCGAAATAAAAAGAACGGAGTCGGGGCGAGAGCGAAAACTTTTGTAAGAGCGCCCTTAGAGCGATTTCCAACGTTTAGAAGTATTCTCCAAATTTTTTTTTCCTCTCCCCTCCTCCCTTTGTTCTTTTTTCCGCCCTTCTTCGCACAAGCTATTCTCATTCTTCTCGTCTTTAATGCACCTCGGCTATGGTAGCGAATGAGCGTACGCTCTTCGAGTTTACCGAAAAGTTCCATCTTTATTGTTAAATTATTCAAAAGATACCGGCGCAATACTAGGAGGGGAGAAAAAATTGTGAGAAGGTAATCGACTGCCTCAATTCGATGATAATTACAATTTCACGGAATCTACTGACTCATTATGAATAACTGTATGATCATTTGAACCATTGTGAATATAATTCACGCATTCCAATTATAAACAATTCTCAATTCGAGAATTATTCTTAACTTGTCGATCCGAAGGACGAGTTATTGTGATGGCCCCGCAAATCTATTGGGAAATTTCATATTTTTTCCACGTTTTGTGCCCTTGGACATGTTTTGTGCATGCGCGTATGTGCATTTGATATTTTATAGTACTATTTCTCTCGAAGGAACGATGCGGTTCAATTTGTTTTTTTTTTACTCCAAGTAATAGTTTCAAGAAACTTACACTGATAGAAAGGATTAGTTATTGTTAATGAATGGATTTGGTTGGAGATGAGGGTCTGTTCGGTCTCACCAAATGTTCAATCATTAATAGTTAACAAATGCACATTTGAGGAGTCTTGTTTGACTCGATTTTCACTTTTCAAGTGAATCATTCGTTAACTATTAACGGATATTCAGCTGCTCATATTGAACCCTACCATTCGTTAATAGTTAACGAATCTCATTTGGAATAAATGAATCAGTCAATCAGTGTGCACCTGATTAGATGATGAAAACAATCGTCTAGTTGGATCAATTTGTTCAATAGTTTTTACGTCTCAAATATTGCGAAAACCATTTGACTTGGTTCGAGAAATCGATTTCTTATTGTGAACAAATTGCCTCGAGAGAAAACATTAGCTCTTTTGAAAAACTGTATGTTCTACGTCAGAATATTTGATGGAGTGGACTAGATTTGAAGGAGCAGACTTGAGGGAAATTAACCAATTTGATGGAAAGAAATTTAAAATCTTTCACAAAAATTAAATTTTTGTGATCATCAGAAATATCTCTAGAAGAATTCGAATTGTTGGCAGGAAAAAATATAATCTATTGTACGACAATCACTTGATCTGAGAGAACTCATTATGCTATAAGTTTATACCATAGAAAGAATACATTGACGAGAAAATAATACTTTTTTCTCAAAAAAAATTGTCCCCTCGAAATTATTCAATTTTGCCAATAAAACAGGTTTCGGCAAAAAAATTGTAGTTTTCTCTTGAAATTATTATTTGTTCCATGGAAATTATAAGAGTTTATTGGATAAAGATATACACTACTCATTGTCAGTAACATTCACTTCATAAAATCGGAGCCTCGTATAATTCTCTGTAGGACGAACGTTTTTACCCGAAAGACATAAATGTCTCACGAGAACAATTACTACTACGAAAATGATCATGTTTCGGTGGAAACTTTCTTCTTTATCCGCAAGTAATTGATTCAACACGACAAAAGATCTCTTCAGGGGAACATATCATTTTTCGGGAGAACTAATTTTTTCCTCACTGTGTGCCTCTAATCTTCCGAGCAAGTACAAAAGCTCTTGGCGAAACATTTCTTTCCTCAGGATGAGATATTATCCTCTTATCCATTTTCGGGCCTTGAGTTTCTTACACCGAGAGAAATATTCAATAAAAATTACGTATCTTTTCCGTAATTCCGGAGCGAAATGTGGTTGTAGGAAGTTTTACGGAACTGTCACGGAATTTTTCCGGAACGTTCCGTAATTTTTATCTGAATCTCCTGTGAAACATTATGATACCGTCACTCAAATTTTCTGAGTCGGTTCCGTAATCGGTGAGTGAATTGTGAGTTCCGTAATTTTTACTGAACATTTTCTTCCTGTAGTACACGGAGAGAAATATTCAATAAAAATTACATATTTTTCCGTAATTCCAGAGCGAAATATGGTTGTAGGAAATTTTAGGGAACTGTCACGTAATTTTTACCTAAAATCACCATCACTTAAATTTTCTGAGTCGATTCCGTAATCGGTGTGCGAACTGTGAGTTCCGTAATTTTTACTGAATATTTCTCTCCGTGTCAAGGGGCTGGTCACTCCTTAACCGAGTGACTCAGTGCTTTTTTTTCAGAATCAGATGATTAAAAATCATGATTTCTTATGATTTTTTGTGATTTCCATGATTTCTAGTAGATTCCAATGATTTTTTGATTTCAAGAAATCACTGGAGAAATCATGATTTCGCGACCAGAGTGGGGCATCTCGATAATAGCAGTTTTCTACATGACGTTACAATATGTAAAGATGTTAAAAACTTCATAGCGTCACATTTCGGGATTGGGTGATTTCGAACGCACCGATACCATGACAAAAATTGTAGAGTTGAAACTGTAAAATCAATTTCGATTTTACACTTATCGGTGATTTCTAATGATTTCGGAAATCACCTCATTTCTTTAGGATTTCTATTGATTTCCGATGATTTCCAGAAATCTTTAGAAATCACTCTCGAAAATGGAAAATGGAAATGGATCACTTGATTTCCAGTCATTTCCATTGATTTCTGGTGATTTCTTCCTTGATTTGCAGTCGAGTGGTCCAGTGATTTCTTAAGTGACCATCCCCTCGCTCCGTGTACAAGTAAAGACATCCTTCTCAACAAGAAAAATTTTGTCAGTATAGGAGCGACCGGTCTTCGATTTTCATCATTATTACTGGAGTTGACAGACTCAATTCGATGATCATTACAATTTCTCGGAATCTTTTCACTCATCGCGAGTAACTAATTATCGGAAAAATGATGGGAATATAATTTCCTCGAGGATTCCGTGTATAATGAGGTTTAGCATGAAGAGAAATGTGTGCATTATGAGAGGAAAGAATTCTTGAAAAGCTGAGAGCCCATCGTTTCTCATCCCCCGCTTACTGTTCAATATCGTGGAAAACTCTGCTGGGAGATGAAGTGGAAGAGGGCGCTGAGACGCTGGAAGGTCAGTTATAGCTATGATTTCCCATGTGTATTCTTTTCTCATTTGCATCGTGTTTTCTCGACTAATGAGGATTTGCATACTTGCATTTTAAGTTCATTAAGTTGATTAAAATGGAGGCGGTGGGATTCATCAGGAACTTGAAGGTAATGATGATGTGATGGGATTGATGGTAACGATGCATAAGAGTTTTGTGTAATTGTTAATTTTATATCTTCATGCGTGGAGGAAGAAGTATTGCACATGGAGGGGAAAATTCGTATATTTTTGAGAGGGAATTTTGGAGATTATTCTCCCAACTGAATTGCCACCCAATAAAAATGCAGTATTTGATGTTTTGCGGTGGAATGGGTAGGATTATTTCGATAATTTTTCGGTAATTCCCAATTCGTTGCATGGTAACCAGAATTATCGATAAACAAAGAATAACCCGGATGAAGTCGGTAGTAATCTGTTCAAGCTTACGTGGACGAACTCAAGTGTCAAAATGGATGGAAATGGAAATCTTAAATTTCATTATTTTTTCTCCCTAAATCGCCTTTAATGTCACTATCCTAAAAAGATACTACTCTTTACTCCACTGTCCATGAAATTTCCATTTTTTTGTCAACAGTGTACCTAGAATTGTCTGGTTTTCCTGTAATAACCCAGAATGAGACAGTTACCAACTCGTGTTTAAGTAGTGCCAAGCACCAGAAGTCCTCCAATATCTTTCTTATCTTTCTTATATTATCCCTGAGCAGTTGATTTTAGTCCTTTAACCCTCGAGTGGTCGCACCTCTCCACCAAACGTATCTGGTCGCGTGATGAGCGTTGCGCCGTTCCGTGTATTTTACCACTTTGAGAAAAAAAAGTTCAAAAAAATTTTGTATTCATGATTAAACAAGTATCTTTGGACTTCCAACTAACAACTAATATCAGTATAAAACGAGAAAAGTGGAAACATTATTCAAAAATTGATTTCCATTCGGTGCGAAAATTTGACATTTAGAGGTTAAACACAGAGATTTTGACCGAGTCGAATTTTTAAGGAATTTTAATTTTTGATCGGTGCAAAGATGCACAGAACAAAAATTGTTTAAATGTTTGACATGGTGGAAAGTAGGAATTCCAATTTTTTCAGATTTTTTCTCAACAACGTTTCAGCGTAAAAAATAAAAATTGAGATATAACGACTCTCCTACCATGACGTGACCGATCGAGGGTTAAGTGAAGAACTCGATATGAAGATAGAGTGCAGAAGAATATGGGTGAGAAGTATCTGCTGAAGACACTCTTTTGTCCGAGAAAAGTCTTTCTCTGAAAAAATAAGTTTCCGCTCAAGTGCTTTCACCAATAAATCAATCTATTGTTCCCAAGAACCAATAAATAGATTTATTCCCAACAATTTTTCGCAATATAACCTTCCGGAAAATGGACTTCCGAGAATAAAAATCAATCAATTGGAAATGATTTCCAATGATATCAGGGGAGTCCTTCTCCGGCTTCCAATACAATCCTTCGATAATTGCCCATGTGGAAGCCACCTCGGTCCGTAGAATCTCTTGACGATTTCACTAGCTCTTCGTTCATTATGTTATTTCTGCGGTAGAGCGCAATAACAGACAATTTAGAGTTCATGTTCCTCCCCTCACTTTTTTCTCTCGAGAAGCTATCCCATGCGTGAAGGAAATACGATAGAATTCGATAAGAGATAGTCTTCTCTCCATTTCAGATCATTGATCCTGGAACAGGGTTCGTTCGGTTTTTGATCATGTGATGAGTTATATCGGCTCTTATGAGAAAGTTTCTACTGCTTTTTCTGTTGAAAGTTCTGCGGGAGCAGGGTGGGGAGAAAAATAAGATAATCTGTCATCTTTATGTGCCGGACTTGGTCATGAGGAAGAAGTTATGAGCGGTGATGCAGCCACATTGCTTCGAATATTCTCGATATTGTCTCCACGCGGAGAGAAAAGTTTGATCGAAATTATCTTACAGTTGACAATTGAATTTTGAGGAACGACGTTTAATATGTCGAATCATCTTTTTATGTTATAGCCCAGTTTCACTGAGCCCTATTAAGCAAATTAAACCTAGAGTAAAATTTCTTCTTTGGGTAAATTATATTCCAGGGGTCATATTTTTGAAGTATTTAACACGAAGAATAATTTATTTTTTATGATGCAGCTCTATTTGAGTTAACAATGCCCTACACTGCGAAAAAAATATTTTTGCTTAGAAATTATTTTCTTGGCAGAAGAATTTATTTTTTTACGACTGACTAAAATGAAAATTTTAGGCAGCCGTCAAAAAATAATTTTACCCTGCCGGTCTATATAAAAATTAACATACCGTAGAGTAAAATTCACTGACCATACCTTGAATTTTCATTTTTATCCAGATGAAGATTACACCGCCGTAAATTTTACAATTATCGGGACAACATTTTTCAAACGCAAAATAAAATTTCATCTTCGCATTGTAAATTTTATTATTTAACATTGAATTTCT
Organism: Diachasma alloeum; assembly: GCF_001412515.2. NCBI lineage: Eukaryota > Metazoa > Arthropoda > Insecta > Hymenoptera > Braconidae > Diachasma > Diachasma alloeum. The sequence continues at coordinate 1,532,275 of NW_021680427.1, forward strand.
GCTGCAACATTCACCATCTGTCTAATTGGATTCCAAAATAGATGAGGTTTACATAACATATGCTCATTATTATTCTTCTAGAAAAGAATTAGTTGCATAATACATTGACATCCCCTACATAATGAATAATAACTCTCAAAATAGTTTGATGGGCTTCATATACGAGCTCTCGCTTGTCATTTTGAGAACACATTTATTTATTCAGGTTTCAGCTTTTCAGTTGTTTCTCAATCCCACCAACACATGCCATCTGATATGACGGGGATAAACAACATTCCTTCCCTTCACAAGATATAAATAAAGTCGTAGAGCTAATCCCCAAAAATGGGCGATAACGCGGTTGCTTCGTAGTGTTGCGGTGTGTTGGTCGCCAGGCGACGTGTTTTCTGTCCAATTCTGGGGATCAACTCTCCCGCCCTCGGGACAAATCTTCCTAGACGTCTCTGAATATAATACAAGAAAAGGCTGTGCAGGCAGTATTCAGAGGAGTTTCATATTTGACACTCATGAGGGTCGGAAATCATGAGCAGAAGAAACTCCGGGAGGAATTACGTGACGAGTGCCATAATCGTCTGGCGGAATGCCTGTTTTGGAGATTTTCACGGATATTCGGAGACAACTGTTGGGCAAAGTATGATTTTCACATGCCGGACCGAAAACAGACGTCTGAATCATCATAACTGTCTGAAATTCGCCAAAATGTTTGGCAATTTCAGACAAAACTTGTGTTGGACAAGGACCCAACCAATGTTTCCATCTGAAAAATTTCAGGCGTTGATTTTCGGAAATTTTTTACGTCTGCAATTCCGTCATTTATAAGTCATTCAGATATTTGATTCTTACCCCGGTGACTTGGCGTAGTGGGTAAGTTCGTTGCCTCACATGCGAAAGGTTCCGAGTGCAAATCCCGGCCGGGTAGAATGGTGTAACGATCTAACCATTTAAAGTCTTGATCATCATCGCAATATACCCTAACCGGGTCGAAGCGATGTAAAATAAGGATAAAAAAATATATGTATTTAATTCTTCAGACGTAAGCAATCTTACAGGATTACTTTTGAACTTTCTCGCTCGCTTCGCTTGCCAATCCCGTCGGGGGGCGGGGGGGGGGCTAGCCCTCGCCGCTCGTTTCGCTTGCCCCCCCCCCCCCAACTTTTAGAATTTAGATACACACGCGGCTGGTCGATTAAACGCCCAGAGTCACCTAAATCTTACGATTTTTTGTAACTTGCGTCTTTTTCCCTCGGTCAGTCTATCAGCCCTTGCCCTGTGCCTTTCATTAGGCTAATAAGGCTGTTGACTGCCACTTCGATTGAATCCGCTCCCCCCCAATCTTCTTGGGTATATTTAGGTGTTCCTATTATATAGAAAAAAATTGATAGAATGATTTACCTCCTTTGAAAAGTTGGGATTTTTATCAGTTACAAAAGACACCTACCGACGCCTCTTGTCGTGAGACTCGACCATTCATTTTTCCATTTATTTGCGTAAATTAGTATGAGGTATACGCATATCATTTTTTTTTTCATTTGACCCCCATAGAATATGACCCCCACATGACTAACACATGAATCTACACTAGGAGAAAAACAAACACGTTGTCAAACAAGTCTTGTTTGTGCCAACAAAATCGCCAGTTGAAAATTGCCAAAAAAGAATTTGTTTGGTTCGAATTTGAAAGTCTCAAACATGAATAATTGTTCTGCTTTCGACAGCAATGAAATATTTGGCTCAAGAGGCGGATAATTCACACTAGACGGTGCCTTTTCAGGATGAAAATATCTCATATAGAAGAAAATTTATCAACAAATATTTTATCCCTAAGTTGCAAGATTGCTATCATATCATTATTATTGTTTCAGTTAAAGGTTCATTTCTTGTCTGTGATTATTAGATAGCGGAAACGAAAAACCACTATCCCTTGTTTCGCATAAAAAAAAGGTTTTTCGGGAGCAAAATACATATGGGAATATCGAATAACGAAGGAGTAGTGCTAGGAATGACATTTCTTGCATGTACAGAGAATGCAATTTTTTTTTAATTACTAAATCTATTTTTGCGACAAAAATTTTTCATTCCGGCGCACTCTTTTCATGTTTGGTACAAAAAAAATCTTTTTTTAATAATTTTCAAAAAAATATTTTCTTGGCACAAGTAAGACTTGTTTGAGAACTTTGTCGTCTGCTCTCATTGTACAGAAATATGAACATATTAAAGAGATAGAGATAAGAATTCATTCTCAATGGCATCATCAGGGTCACACATAAGGATCAGAATCAGGGGCGTCTCCTGAATTTTTAACCCTCCTTATTTCTTCATTATATAGAGAGACACTGAGAAAAAAATATAATACTGCCAGCAAAAATTGTTCCAGACAACCAAATGTCCGAAATTTCCACACAAAATCTCCCTATAAATGTTTCTCCAAAACCGATTTCATTGGCAGACGCATATTTTTTTCTCAGTGTAAAATTTCACTCCACCATTACCTTTCGTATACTAAAATTTGCCACGATTTTCTGCATAATTTTTATTCAACTTTTATCCCCCCTGCAGGGGTTAAAAATTTCTCTTTATGCAGATACTCTCTCTAGGATTGTAAAGATCAACTTGGTGGAAGGCATTCATTTGAAAAATGAGTTGAAACCGAAAAAAACTTCTTTTCATCCTAACCTTCTCCCTTTTCAGTTTTCTCTATTCATGTTACCCTGCCAACTTTTCTACACTTGGACCCTATACATCATTCTTCGTGTTCCATTCCACAAGATAAGCATTACTCCAATCTTTCCCGATCCCTTCGTCATATTGCCGAGGAAGAACGAAAAAAGCACTCCGGCTGACGGAAAGTTTTAAATTGTGCAAGTTCATACAGGCAAATGAAGTGCCGAATCAAGTAGACGGAGAGAATAGGAATAGGTAGAGGGAAACAGAAATTGGAAGACGAAAAGGAATTTGAAGAGTGAAATGAAGGTTGGCATTCTCTTTGGTTTGGAACCATTCAACTAGATACGTGACAAACTTAACTGATCAGAGAGCGACTTCTCTTTACTCTTTTCTCCCTTTATGTCAATTTGGCAGGCATCCACGTGCCGTGTTCAAGAAAATTTTCTCCTGACACAATATGATAGAATGGTTGGACGACGGCAGGAATATGATTTCAACTGCATGATATTCTTCTTTTTACTGATTATTATCCCGTCGTAATTCATATTTTTAGGTTGCAACGGGAAACTGAATTCACGGGGGTTTATTGAATCTGCGGATTGACCTCATTTTCCCCAGTTCGAGTCAATAAATCTCCGGGAAATATATGAAACGGATGAAGGTTTCAGTTCGAAGGGTGTCTCGGAATAAGATTTAAGATAGAAAGGTGGGTGTGGAATTTCAGGATGAGATACGTTTAACATCTGAACTAGATCTTTCACTCAGAATTGGAAGTCGTAATAGAATTATATGGGTCATGGGTATTGTTAGAAAAGAATTTGAAATTTCATGGGCAGTCGATTAGTTGTTTTCAGGAGAGTGAGATTGAAATGAGAATTCCTCAAGCTATTTGAATTTTCAATGAAATCATGAATATTCATATTTCAATTAATTGAAAATTCAAAAATATATTTGCCGGAATTTTCCTGATTTCTACTAATTTTCAGGGAATAATTGAACGGAAATTTACAGTTCTCATCGATTTTTCCGTGAAATTCTGAGTTTTTAATAAAGAAATTCTTTTAAATAGCGCAATTAAAATGTGATGAAAATTTTCGAAAAGTGAATACCAAATTTGAATTAAAATTTTTTAGCAGTGAGTGGAGGATTGATTTGCCCTTGATCTGCCTGAGGTTAGAGAAAAAATACCTATTTTTATTCTATGGAATTTAACGAACATTTGGAAAAAACAAAGAATTTAAACCATGTTTCGGGTCAAACATAAATATTTATTCCTTGTTAGTTTATGAAGATTCTAAAAAACTAATTCATAACTATTCAACCAATTGTAACACATGAGTATTTCCCGGGCTAAAAATTTAGACAAATAGTCACCCTACCCTAAAGGGCGCATCACAGCAGCATGTCCGCGGGAAAAATGGACAGTACTTGTCCATCATGGGTCGAGCGAGACGCACGAACTTTGATTTTGTTTTATCTGCAACCGATTATTTCCCCTTGGAAATACTCAAATGAATTTAACTAGACCTTTCAATCAAACATAACTTCAAGCGCATATCAAATCGTTTTCACAAGATAACTTAACTAAATTAGTCTCGTCCTCATAAGTTTCAAATAAGAAAATTAATAATCTTAAAAAGATTACTGGAACTGTACCTCATGAAATGCATAAGAATCCAAAATTGTCAAACACACTAAAGATATCAATACAAGTATTAATCTCTTATTTATGAATAAAGCTATTTTTCATAAAACCACATTTCATGATCATTTGAGGACGATTCCTGATGTGAAACACGAATGTTGGATTAGCAGGTAAGGTAGCGAAGGCAGTTTCTGATCAGTAGGTAGTACTTGATCACTCGGCTATTTATTTATTAAGTGCGAAGTTTGAGTTGAATTGATCAAGAAGGTAAAACCAACAGTGCAAAGAATTAAATCCCTCCTTTCGCTAGTAATCTCAATTGTGGGAGTGGTACCACTGTAAACTGTCAAAAATAAATGGTAAAAGCGCGCGAACGCGGGAAACGGCCATTTTCGCCGTTTGCTTGTGGAATGAGCTAAGTGTGTACCTGAAGCTTCAGCACTCAAATTTTACCATGTAAGTACCGAATGATCATAAATATGATATAAATCTCAAGTTAAATCATAGGAGAACAACTCAGAATGATAAAAAATAGATAAAAAAATTATTTTCAATAATTACTGTGGTGATCAATAACTGTCGCCTGAATTCTGACCTGTCGGTATTTGTTGATCGGAGGATTCATGAGTTGTCAGCTCGGATTAATTGAGGCCAACTGACAGTTTTTTAAGAAAATGTCAGTTTAATAATCTGTCAATGTAAATATTCACCTTATCTTTCCCTCATGGTGGTAATTATCGTTGTTGTAACGATGAAAATAGTATCGAAAAATGGTGGGATGCCACGAGTTGATTTTCATTGAATAAATGTGAAATTTAGGCTAAAAACTACCTCTGATTATTTATTAATAATAAAAAAAATAATTTAATGACCAGTTAGAGATGAAACAAGTAGGAAATTAAGTCATTATTTTGCTCATCCCAATGATCAGAAACTGAATCCATTCGTGATCAAAAACTACCTCATGCGACTAAATCGTGATCATAAACTACCGCCAAGGCGGAATTTTCTTAATGTTAATTTTTTATTAATTATTTGATATTTGTAGCTCAAAAGTGGATTTTTAATTGATGTTAAATGTCTGTTTTACACTTTAAAAGAAGTTTCACTCCGTTTTTATTTGCTGTTTTCTCATTTTTCACCTTAACCTGAGCCCGCCGAGCTTAACTGATCAGAAACTGCCTCCGCTACCTTACTGTTCCTTTGCAGAATAACAATTTAGAAATTCGGAACAAGTTGGTTTATTAATAGAGACCTATGAGGCAACATTGAGACTTATTAGAATTTTGGTTTTCCTAAAAATTGGGTTGAATTTTATTTTGTTTTATCCATATATCCATTTAAAAAATCGACGTAAAAGACATGGCGCAATATGTGTAAAAAAATAAATATTTTACTCAGTTTTATAACCGATGCATTTAATTTTTTTATTAACTGTAGCCCATTCGTTTTGAAATTCAGTTGATGTGCAATTAAGTTGTAGATCATAGATGCATATATTTTCAGGAATTTATGCAATATTTGAACTCCATTCCGACTCAATTCTAGCCAGATTTGTCGAGTATCTTGTACGGAAAATACGAAACGAAAAACATTCAAGCCGGAAAGTGGGGGTATCACCAAGAAGCTGGTCATTCCTCAATCGAGTGACTCAGTGATTGCCAGAATCAGATGATTTCCGATGATTTCCTGCTGATTTCTGTGATTTCTCGACTGATTTTTGTGATTTCTCAATCAGCATTAGAAATCATGATTTCTTTCGATTTCTTGTGATTTCCATGATTTCTAGTAGATTCCAATGATTTCTTCCTTTCAAGAAATCACTGGAGAAATCATGATGTCGGGACCAGAGTGTAGAGCTGCAGCTGTCGATAATGACAGTTTTCTACATGTCGTTACAATACGTAAGGATATCAAAAACTTCATAGCGTCGCAATCGGGATTGGGTGATTTCGAATGCACCAATACCATAACAAAAAATGTAGAGTTAAAACTGCAAAATCAATTTCGATTTTAAACTTATCGATGATTTCTAATGATTTCGTAAATCACTTAATTTCTATTGATTTCCGATGATTTCCAGAAATCTTGAGAAATCACTACCGAAAATGCTAATCACTCGATTTCTAGTGATTTCCATTGATTTCTACTGATTTCTTCCTGGATTTCCAGTCGAGTGGGCCAGTGATCTCCTAAGTGACCCGCCCCTCGGGTATCACTCGGCACCGATTCAGGACTCGTATCTTATACCAAACTATCTTATACGGAGATTGGACAGTAACAACTCATTTTCAATATATAAAATTTCCAAATAAATTATATTAGTCGTGAGTGATTTGAATTGTTAGCTCATAGCATCGCTGAGTCGATACAAATCAGATGAAAAATGTTTTACGAAAACATGAAAAAACGCGAAAACGACGTTTTCGCTTGAAACTTGGGGTGAAATGGATTAGGTCTCAATTTTTTTTTTTACTTTCTTAAGTACCCCGTGATATACCAAGAGTCGCTCGATAGCTATTTTCATCAACCAAAGACTATCAAATTTCATGTTCGTAGTCCCTCAATGCGCTGACATTTTCTCACTCTCTGCCATTTAGGATTAGAAGGCGTGCGTAGTCGGGTTTTTTTTATGGAGGACTAATACTTTGATTCCCTTCGTGCTTCACATTTATGTTCTTCAGTTTTATTGTTAGAAGATTACGTCGGGAATTTTAAGGGAGAAATCGTAAAATCTTTGACAAGGACTGATTCTAAAATTCGAAAAAACAGCATGCAGTGTTAGAAATTTTTATCGAAGATATTATTATACAAGTAAATCTCATGAGAGTGATATTGAATCGGATTTAGGGAAAAAATGATTATGATATTTCAAGTTTTAAGTAGTATTCACGGAAATTCATGACTTTTCAGTGGGAGTGAGATGGAAATTTCACAACCTGATTAAAATTTTAGTGGAACATGAATATTCAGGAACAAAATGACATGAACTTTCAATTTTTCCCTAAATTTCCCTGAGTTTTCACAGAATAACTGAACAGAAAAATCAACCATTTTATTGATTTCCAGATCATTTGAACAGAAAATCAACTCATAATTTTTTTGCTAATTTATTATCGCTCCGGAATTGATATTGACTCGAAAAAAAAAATTGAAAGAGAAAAATTGCAATAATTGTTGGGCGAGAATGAGGCGAAGTGAAATGGAATTTTTCTACATATCGCACGCGAATAGAATTGAAACATAAATCCGCATTTCCTTTACAAAATTGATGACAATGTCATTTTCTTGTTTGTGAATGGTTTGATTTCAATAAATGATTCATTTAAAATAAATGAATTGTTTCCTTGATATAATTAAATCCTTTCTTTTGAAACAAGCAAACAAGTTTATTCACTTTTAACAACGACATTCTTGAAACAATTGAAAAATTTCAAATAAAATTTTTATTTAATTCAAATGAGCAATTTTTCGGGGTATGGGATACAATTTAAAAAAAAAAAGGCAAATATTGTTAAAATTATCGAACTAACTAAATTTTAATTACTATCGATCGATAGAGATCAACAATACTTACATTTGAAAAAAATTAACGATCCAATTCCATCGATTCCATCGATTGATAGTGAATAATTCAAGAAAACCTCTGTCACATACATACGTACGTTTTAAAAGTTCCATTCTCCGATTTTGTCAATCATAGCGGATCGATATAATACAAGAAAATCGAAACTTGAATTTGAAAATCAAAAAAGCTTCCATTCGATCTCCTAAGTACTCCCCCGATCATCCCAAATAGACTAAAAACCTCGAAGAAGCGAGTCATCATCTCGAAAATCGCGCCTTCGTCTTGTTACATTCAGCCACAGTTCCATACAAAATACGTCACACCCGCTTATTTCAAGAAGATAATTGCTTTTCCTTCCCCTGAACGAAAAAAGGCCGTAGACAGTGTTCACATCGACATTCAAGCCCGTACAATCGTTTTATATTAAACCGATACCGACTCGAGATCTACCCCAGTGAGTTACTGCCCCCCCCCTCCCCTTCCGCATCCACCATCTTCATACTCCACCGCTTATAATTTTTTTGCTCTTCAGCCTCCATTTGTCTCCCAACGGGAATAAAGCTCGATTCGGAAAGGAGAGAGAAGCGAAAAAATCTATCTGTATCTCTATCTCACGTCGTCACGACTCGGTGAAGCTATTGGCCACAATGCTACCACCAGTCTCACCAGGAAATCAATCTCGACCATCCGAGCTCGTGTGCGATCGGCAAAATTTTTTTTTCACCCCCATTCGGTATTTTTTGGTTCTCCGATTCCTTTTTTTCTCTTCCCTTTCATTTTTTCCCCCTTTGGCGCTTTTTTTTCTCAGTAATACTCGGTCGTTCGCCTCGTCTATCGTAATTAACCTCCCTCAGCTACTACATGCTTGCACCGCGGTAGTTAATCGACCGTTGAAATCGATCATTTACCTTTCTACTTCTGTACCTTTTAAACTATTTCCAACGTGCACAACAAGCGTTCTCCGCACAGCCTCCACTACGGCCTTTTTTCCCCCCTTCAATTCCAAGTTTTTGTAATTTAGTTTACGGTTTTTCACTCCTTTATTCGTCGTTTACACAGTTGTATACACGAACCAATTAATTTCTTTTGCTTCATTGGAGATTGAAAAACTCGAGGGAAGAAGTTTCAAATTATTTTGTGTGAGTGTTTGAGTTTTCAGAGTTCATGGAGTTTACGTAGAATTCATTTTTAGCGAAAGAACATTCGATGAAGGATTCGTTAGGGCTTGAGTTATTTTCGACAAATTTGTTCTTTCATTCATTCATTTATTCGTTCATGTTGGTAAATTCTATTCTTTTGTGCGAATGAAATTGATTTCCATTTACGCTTTTATTCATATCGAGTACATGGTTCTCAAATGCAAATTGTTCCTTCATCCAAATGGCAAATTTATTATTTGGAAATCACATCATTTCTGAGACGGCGAATAATTAATCGTTAATGTAAATCAAACAAATTGTTCATTTTATTTTAATCGACGAGAATTTAACAAGGATTTGACTGAATGGAATGTATTGACTTATAAAATACCTTTCCCAAGGTCTTCATCGTAGGGTAGCTCGTAAATTACGCAGAAAATAGATTTAAAATTTTGTTCTCGAAGGTGACCCTCCCCTTAAGGCTGTTTAGCTACAATCCTCATTATTGACCATAATTTTGATACTGTCTCAGATGCCAGGTTCATATTTGAGCCACACGTTAGTAATAATCTTAATCCTTCCATCGGGCCATCCTACTGAGAAATTAATTTCTGAAAATCACTTCTTGTAACATTACGCTTAGGAAAGGAACGTGACCGTGTGAACGTTGATCGAGATGTGGCATGGGTTGGACACTCAAGATATTGAATAAAAACCACAAGCCATTTACTTTAGACTATGGAGAATCTATCGCCGGTGAGAATAAGTAGGGGACCGGGTCATATAGGCGTGATATCTTCGATTGATTTTCGAATTCCTCTAAAAAAAATTTGACCGCCATCACGAGTCGAGCAACGCGACAACACCACACAACAACTGATCGAAGTCGGTAAAGTCGGTGACGATAATTCGGTGCTGGAAGCATATGGACACGTATAGCACACAACATTCATCTCACTGTTACAACCCCACTACTAGCCGAAGCGTGCGATGTTGCCTGATCAAAAGTTGACTGTTACCACTGCAGTCACAAGTCCACCATTATTTATGAACATTTTCTTTAATTACTGTTTTTGAGACCGGAAAAGTACGTCCTAACACTTTTAATTTAATGAGAAAAATAATTTGTAATATGAATGATTTATTTAGTCAATTTTATTTCTCTTTTCAACTGAGTTGTCCACTTGATAGGTTAAACATCCTTAATTAAGTGTGTACGTAATGAAATAATGTATTTAAATTTCCTGATTAGGCTGACGTCTGCATGAAACCTCGTTCAATATCACGGTTTCAATCGCATCTGCTGTGAAAAAATGTTCATAATAGATATACGTAGTATACATATAACTCCACAGGGAGTTTTTTGAAGCATTCCTTTCAGGTTATTTATGCATAGCACTCAGACTGATAAAACTAATGAAAACTCTCATCTTTATACACAGCATACCCCGTATCCACGGACGGCATCGGGCAGGGAATGAATTTTCGTTATAGTTTGAAATTGACTAATATTGCGGCGTCGCCTATTCCGGTTCATACCGTGAATAATTTCATACCACACAACTGGAACTATTCATATCAATTCAGCCATTGACAATTTCGACGATTGCAGATTCTCCTATTACTCAAAAACATAATAATTATTCGGTTCAGTTTATGAGCAGACTGCATAATTATTCGTAAATATGCAGCAGCGGGCTCTCGCCACCGAAAATTGAGTTTCGAGACTGGATTTATCAGCGCATTTTCAGTAATGGGGAAAATGAAATATTAAAGTCGACCAAGTGATGATTGTTTTTGGTAATTTAGAATTCTTAATTGCAGGCGTTCATCATGGAAATTTGAAGAAAGTCGAAATTTATTGCGGATTACACGGAGAGAAATATTCAATTAAAATTACGTACCTTTTCCGTAATTCCGGAGCGAAATTTGGTAATAGGAAATTTTACGGAACTGTCACGGAATTTTTCCGGAGCATTCCGTAATTTTTATTTGAATCTCTTATGAAAAATTACGATACCGTCACTTAAATTTTCTGAGTCGATTCCGAAATCGCTTAGTGAATTGTGAGTTTCGTCATTTTTACTGAACATTTCTCTCCCTGTATGATATAACGGAAGTATATGATGGACATGCACGCAGAAGAGAATCAAATTAGACACTGAGACACGTATGAAAAAATTAAAAAGAAAACCTTCGCAAATTCACGAGAAAATTCTATTGAAATTCTCTGGAAATTTTACACGGAGAGAAATTTTTGATAAAAATTATCCTACCGTTCTATAAAAGTGTATCATGAGTCATCGTTTCCTCCTTTCTATCCCAAAATTTAGTAAAAATTAATATATGATGATCAAATTTTATTCTACGTTAGAGAAATTTTATCCTGATAAAAATAAAAATTACTGTACCGATAGAGTAAAAATTACTGTACCGATAGGGTCAAATTTATTAACCGTTCTAGAATTTTCGTTGTTATCTACATAAAAATTATTGGACTGGAAGGGTAAAATTTATTATGCGTCAGGATAAAATTTCTCTAACGTAGAATAAAATTTGATCATCATATTAATTTCTACTACATTTCGGGATAGAAATGAGGAAGCGATGACTCATGATGCACTTTTATAGAACGGTAGGATAATTTTTATCCAGAATTTCTCTTAGTATATGGGAATTCTATTAAGAGAATTCTCACTTTCCCAATATGATCACTCAACTGAGGAATTATTATTTAATTTATTTTAATCTTCAACTGAGGAATTATTATTTGGACTGCATGCCGAACACTTTTATTATTAATTCAACTGTATAGAAAAGTGCTATCAACTGTTGTGCTCTTTGTGCGAGATTTTATGTAATCAAAGTCCTGATGAAAAAAAAATCTTAGATATAATACAAACAACATAAATTTATGCGAAGGACATCATTCCTAGTCTTGAGAACGCTTAAAAATTCTCTTGGGACAAACGAATCTCATCCTGTTGGAAAACTTTTTTCTCAGTCTGAGAACGAAATTATTCATCAGGAGATTTTACGATTTTTAAAATTGACAAGAGAATATTTTCTTGTATTACGTAACCTTCTTTGTCAATGGCAGTTTTTTCTCTCAGTGTACTTTAATACGAAGTCGTAGTGTCACTCAATCATGGAATGAGTAGTCCCTCGCCATCAGCGAAGTGCAACTCCAGCTTTAATTATTTCTTAATTCGCTATAGAGTCGATGACGTATTGAATTAGGATAAGATATTCGTGGATTTGGAATACGAAAATATATACTCAATGCGACTAGAAAGATATCTAATTGTGATTCTTTCCTTACATCTCCTCCTTCCACTGTGATCACGTAAAAGCAACCTCGTGAACTCTCCCAAATGAAGATTCCTAAGTACACAGTGAAGTCTCGAAAGCAGATAGAAAAGTTTCCGAAGTGCCTAGGAGCGAGTATTCCGGAATTTCGTCTCTGTTAAAATTTAAAAAATTTTCGAAAAAAAATAGAATGAAAGTTTTCTTGGGTTTCTCGATAGTGTCATGACTTATTTATGGCTTTCACAGAGATGAGAATAGTATATCCGCCTAATTTTCAGTATCTCCACACCAGGGATAGCCAAATTCATAATATTTAATTACCATTAAATATTGTAGCCATCACTTTGTTAACATCACTCTTAAATTTGTTGAGTACTCAAGTATCATCAATTCAAATATTCAAATTTTTCACTACACTACAAAGTCCAGGTGTCTGACAGCTATCTGAATTTACGATGTCAGATGGTAAAAAACGTCTGAATCTTCAAAACTGTCTGAAAATATGACTAATGTCTGACAATTTCAACCACCGTTTCTGTCTGAAAATGATGGTAGACATTTTTTGTGTCTGAAAAATTTCAGGTATTTATTTTCAGATATTTTCTGTGTCTGAAATTCAGTCATTTATGAGCGATTCAAATATTTCACTATTAAGATATCTCACCTGATTCAGGCGGCAAAGTCCATTCAAACATTAATTTTTAAGATATTTCTCATGTCTGAAAAGTTGACTCATCCACTGCAAAAACTAGGTGTCTGACAACCATCTGAATTTAAGATGGCAGATGGCAAAAAACGTCTGAATCTTTAAAAATGTCTGAAAATCTAACTGATGTCTGAAAATTTCAAACACCGCTTGTGTCTGAAACTGATGTCTGTATCTTAATTTCAGACATCTTGGTCTCTGAAATTGAAATACCTCCATTGATTCAGATACATTTTAATGTCTCAAAAGTGTCTACAAAATCGTCTCAAAAGTGTTTCAAAAGTGTCTACANTACAATAAACAAATGGTTAATTGTTAATTGTCTTGCACTCAATACGCTAATAGATATTAGTTTTGTCAAGTTTTGTCGGCCTTTAATAATCTGCTAAATCATCTTCCAAGGGTGGAAACTCGGTCGAGCGTGAGAACCACTGCTTTCCTATTTTCGGCAAACGAATTTTCGGCTAGCTTCCACTCCATCTACAAAAGTGTCTGAAATTCAGACATTAGTTTTCGCAGTGTATTTTATCAATCAATAATTGAGGTAGGAAGATTGGTGATTATTTGTGTAATCGAAAATCCTCTATTAAGAAATTTGAATTATTCACTTAGTGGTAAATTTACAGTTCCATATTTGTCCACAGTTACAATTTTTAATTCATCATTATTTGAAAAAAAAACAGATTATTAATATTATACTATTTGAAAAATTTTGGCACGAAAAATTCAGACGAAAATTTTTAACAGTGCATCAACGATCGGGATGAATTTTGCAGAAAAATCCTGCAAAACTTATAATTGCAACGCAACGAAACTATGGGGAAACATCCGATAATTTTCCAGGTCTCGGGGTATTACTACTGATAATTTCTATCAAACTTTTCTCTCAGTGTATAGTGGTGTATAACTTGGCACGCGGCTATTCATACACCCTGTTGAATTCATCCATGTATTGTCGGGGACAACAACAATGGAAGACGCGATTCCAACCGGTACAAGTGACGTATGACACATTGGCATAATTGTACATGAATGAGTCCCGATGGGAAACACATTAATTATTGAACGTTTTCAATTATAATCACCGACATGTGGGAATACAAAGAAATTTGTGATAATGGTTTCGGTATTGCAGACACGGAGAGAAATGTTCAGTAATTGAGTTCCGTAATTGTTATAAAAATTGCGGAACTCAGTTTGCTCACCGATTACGGAATCGACTTGGAAACTTTAAGTGACGGTATCGTAATTTTTCACAGAAAATTCAGAGAGAAATTACGAGACGCTCTGGAAAAATTCCGTGACAGTTCCGTAAAATTTCCTACAATCACATTTCGCTCCGGAATTACGGAAAAGATACGTAATTTTTGTTGAATATTTCTCTCGGTACATTGCACATCAATTTTGATTGCATTTTTCTGGCGATAGAATTAGTGATGTCGCGAGAGACTCCATGAGACATCACGAGACAATACTGTAAAGGGATTGTCTCGGTCTCATTCACACGAAATTTCCAGTTGACTTTCAAGAAGAAAGCTTAACCTAAAAAAATTCAAGTTGACTTCCGAAAGTCTTAACGAAGAACCGAAAGTCACACAGCAAAAACGAATCCCTGAATTTCACACACCTTTTGTAGACATTTTTCAGACACTACAAAACGTCTGAATAAATTGAAAATGTGTCTGAATTTCAGACGAACAGGTGCCCAAAAATCTTAATTCATGCTTAAAATTCAGACGAATTTTGATTTTATTCAACTCAGACGTTCACTTTTACTGTGTAACGATGAACAACGTATGATCGTACTGATTGAGATAACAACGTATTTAATCATAAGACTAATTTTGATTTTCGAGTAAACCAACGAATTTTGTGGAGTTAGCAAACCTTTGGCTAGAAAGAAGTCAAATACTCCCATTATTGCGACAAATGAAAGGCACTTCAATTCTAGAGAAGTTCAATTTCTCCCAATCAAATGTATCTGAAAAAGAGATAACGGGTCTTCACTATGAAATCATGTTCACGGAAAAAAATATACTTGAATTGAATATAAAATATACTTGATTCAAATATATTATTCTTGATTCGAGTATATAATATGCTTGATTCAAGTACATTTCAATTCAAGTATATTTTTTCCGCGTTTATTTGAAAATTGACAACAAAATGATAGTTGGTTCAAATAAAATTCTCTTGACAAAAATTATTTTTTTCTATCAGTGTTGAAAGACTCAAATTGAGACTTTCGAAACACTCAACGTAAGAATCATTCAGGCTTTAAGTTGAGACATTTGAAAATCTTGTTTTAAGACTTTTGAAACCTTAAAATAAGGTATTATTTTTTTGGGTGTGTCACTCGATGAGAATGTCCAAAAACTGTACAAGAAATTTCCACTAAAAATATTTACGTTGTAATCAAGACGGTCCCAGGTTTGATCTCAACTATCAAGTATTCCTAATGTTTCGTGTGATCCAATATCAGACAGATTTCTGCAAACGGAACCACTCACGATCTCATCCACAAATTGATATTTTCCAAGCCGATGTCACAAGATATGAAACGCTTTATAAAACGCCTCATCCGATGGAAGATGCTTCCCGCTTGTTGAATATTCATCAAAGTGGTTGCCCGTACTCTCCGTCATTCTACTAGGCTTTTTTAGGGCTAGACAAATGGTAATATTCATGAAAAGTCAACTCCCAACCTCCACCATTACATTAGCAAAAACAAATATTCCTGACCTAACTTGGGGAACAGGTGGATTCACGCAGGCGAAGCGTGCGCAATAACGTAGCATTCGGAAAACCGGAATATTGATCAGTGGCTTCAAATGTGAGATATTGAGTGTTTCCTGGATTCTACAGCCCGTTTTGTTATCTTTCGTTTCTCAATACTATTTGCAGGCTGTGTTACGATATTGGTTATCGATTCTTCATCTTCATTGTGGGATCATATATTTTTCTACCGATATTTCTGAATGATACTGCATCCAGAGAAATGGTTTCCTTAAATTACGTAAACTTTATTTGAATCACATCGATGGATTTGTTTGAATGGCTCGTGATAAAGCTTTTATTCAAATTCATACTTGACATTTATTGTCATTCTTATTCACATTAAATATATAGTTTTTATATCCGAACAAAGTCTCTCGATACCAATAAAAAAATTTGCATTTTCAACACAAATATTGGTGAAATAAATGAAAAAATTTAAAAAAAAGTTTTCTTTCGATTCAAACGCATCATTTCTCATGATGTGATATTGCGAATTAACTCGCTCCACGAAGAGCAGAATAAATTAAAAATTATCATGACAGGGA
The DNA here is from genome assembly GCF_001412515.2 of Diachasma alloeum. NCBI lineage: Eukaryota > Metazoa > Arthropoda > Insecta > Hymenoptera > Braconidae > Diachasma > Diachasma alloeum. Next base: position 1,548,629 of record NW_021680427.1, read on the forward strand.
TGACAAATATGCATTGAAAGACGGTTTTCTGTAGTTTTTACTCTAGGAACGAGCAAAGAATTCAGGATAATTGATAGATTCACCTTTCCTATTAAAAACTAGAAAACTTTTCGTTCAAAGCGGATAGTTTTCCCGTTACCAACACTATTTTTAATGTTGAATAGCTTGAAATACAAATGCGTTTAATTTCCTGCAGCATCATCTCGAATTCTGCTGATTTCGCCAATAAATTTGGATTCAATATTCGCATGTCACATGACGCTCATATTTAACTTTCCTGACCAGTGTTCAAACCATCGCATTGCAACCTTCAGCCTCCAATCATTTGAACGCTCAATCAAAATTCGCAAATCATGACTAAAAGCGTCTGTTCCTGTCCATAACTCATTTTGAATGATATTGCAGTGCACTAGATTCTCACTAAATAGAAACAGAATATGGACAGGCCATCCTGTCTTCAATATTGAATTGGATCAATTTTATATATGTGACATGTGAAGATTGAAGCTAGAAACATCCCTCAGCCGTCATTCACGAGTCAAATGCCCATATACCTTCACAATCATAAAATCCTTGACTATCGGCGATCAATACACTGAATTAATAAATTATTGCGCATATGAGTGCAGTAAACGCGTCCGTTTCCAATGATACGATATCGCACTTTGCATTATTTCATATCCAATATTTCACACGCTCGCATCCGCTATTTCCATTCATACCGAGGCGCTTTTGCATCTGGATTTTGCATACTTTATGATTTTCCACAGCCCCACTTCGTCCGTTGTGTCGCGACCGCATCATATCCATATACATACACGTGGTACATAGCGATTATATAATACGTGTTCACCGTCGCATAGCATTTTTCAGCGGTTCACAAATTTAAATTTAAATTTTAACCCTACGCGGGATGATAACCCGACCGCGCATTACTCGTATCAGATTATCTCATTTCCATGGTCTACATTTGAAAATTTTGTTTTTCTAATGTGCTCTGCATTAACCCGTTCGCTTTTGGGTTATTAATTTGCTTGTCCTGTGGATACGATCATTTACATTTTTTATAAGATTCATGGGGTATATCCATGAATTGTTGGGCTGTGCTGTGGAGATATGTGCGGTATTAATACTATTCATATGGTGGTTCGTGAAAACTGATGATTCAGGTGTTAATTATTTGGGGATGGGGTGAGTGGGGTGGAACGGACCTTCATGGAACTTCAATCTCATAATTTTTTATGTGTTTGGGGTATCAAATTTAGTTCACATGTATTTTCATATAAATTAAATCATATGGTATTTTGATTGAAATTTCCGGTACACTTCTTGGAAATTTCTATCACCTTTTCATTCCACTGGAGTTTAGTCATTGGAAATTCAATTTTTATGGAGAAATCAATAGAAACAGTGAATTTTTGTTCTTTGATCCTATGAAAATTGATAAAAATTAGGTAAATTATTGTTCTGTCACAAGGAAGTATTGAAAATTCAATTTATCAATCATTCATCAGTTATCCAAAAACATCACATGACGATATTACAATATTGAAAAAAATGTGGTTGAATTTTCCGGAAAAAGATCTTGAATTTGATTTAAGGGGAAAAAACCAATGGATTTTGAAGTTTCTCTGAAAATTCAAGTAAATTCCCATTTTTTTTAGCGGCAGGAAGATAAAAATTCCTTAATTCACCTGAATTTTCAAGTGAAAATGAGTATTCACTGCCAAATTCCCTTCAATTTTCAGGGAATTCCTTGAAAATTTTGTTTTTCTTATTTGGTTTGTATTAGCCCGTTCGCTTTTGGGTTATTAATTTGCTTGTCCTGTGGATACGATCATTTACATTTTTTATAAGATTCATGGGGTATATTCATGAATTGTTGGGCTGTGCGGTGGAGATATGGGTGGTATTAATACTATGCATATGGTGGTTCGTGAAAACTGATGATTCAGGTGTTAATTATTTGGGGAGGGGGTGAGTGGGGTGGAACGGACCTTCATGGAACTTCAATCTCATAATTTTTTATGTGTTTGGGGTATCAAATTGATTTCACATGTATTTTCATATAAATTAAATCATATGGTGGCACGGTTATCCACTGTGAAAACATTTTGATTGAAATTCCGATAAACTTCTTGGAAATTTTTATCACATTTTCATTCCACTGAAGTTTAGTCATTGAAAATTCAATTTTTATGCAAAAATCAGTAGGAACAGTGAATTTTTGTTCTTTAATTCTATGAAAATTAATAGAAATGAGGTAAATTATTGTTCTGTCACAAGGGAGTATTAAAAAGTCAATTTATAAATCATTCATCAATAATCTAAAAATATCCTTTGAAAATATTACGCTGTTCCCAACATTTGGCTAAATTTTCTACAAAAAGAGCTTGAATTCGATTTAATCGGAAAAAGTGAATGGAATTTTAAGTTTGTCTAAAAATTCAAGTAAAGTTCCATTTTTTAGCAGCAGGAAGACAGAAATTTTTCAATTTACATGAATTTTCAAGTGAAAATGAATATTTACAGCCAAATTCCCTTCAATTTTCAGGGAATTCCTTGAAAAATTTGTTTTTCTCATTTGGTTCGCATTAACCCGTTCTCTTATGAGTTATTAATTTGCTAGTTCTGTGGATACGATCTTGACGTTTCTCTGAGAATTCAAGTAAAGTCCCATTTTTTTAGCCGCAGGAAGATGGAAATTTCACCATTTACAAAAATTTTCAAGTGAAAATTAATATTTACTGCCAAATTCCCTTGAATTTTCATGGAATTCCTTTAAAACTTTAAATTACAGGAATTTTTAAAAGAATTCCTTGAAAATTCAGAGGACTGTGGAGTTGAACGAGAAATTTCTCTGAATTTTTCTGTTTTTCCATTAATTTTTCCGGAATAATTAAACTAAAATTTACATTTCCCATGGATATTTCCTTATTATAAATTTACTTATTATAAATTTACAAGACCCTTACCAAAAAGTTCAGAGGAAAATTATTAACAGTATAAATGGAATTCAATGCACTCCAGAAAATCAATAGTCAACATTCTACAAAAGTTCATCTTTTTCTAACAGTGTCCACACTAGTAGAACTTGTTCGAAATTTCATGGAAAATATAGTAGTAATTCTCATGAGAGTGACATTGAATCCGATTTAGGACAAAAATGGTAATGCAATTCCAAATTTTAGGTAAAATTCAAGGAAATTCATGAGTTTTTGGTAGGAATGAGACAAATTTCACAACTTGATTGAATTTTCAATCATTTCCAGAATTTTTCAGATTTTTTCGAATTTTCAAGGAATCATTGAACTGCAAAACCAAATATTTCATTGATGTTCAGATCATTCGAACAGAAAATTAATGGAATACTTCATTTTTCAATGACAAGATTGCCTGAAATTTCAAGATTGCCGGAAGATTCAGACGACAATTGTTAAAAATGCATCTTAAATGAAAAAAATACTCAAATCAAACATAAATTTTGAATTTCTTGCCCTACAGAGGACAAAGCCTTGCTTAATATGGCATTTTTTCCAAAACTCCCAGGATTTCGCTGTATCATCGACTTTTTATTGAATTTTCAAATAATTAACGGTGGAGAAAATGTCATTTTCGTGCGCTCCACCCGGAGAACGACAAAGTTCTCCCATTTCATGAGATACCCCGGCGAAAATTCTGCCACCACTCTGAATTGTTGCAATTTCATTTCTTCTCGTCTGCGACACATGTGAATTTCAAGAATATTCTCATGTATGAGTGAACCACGTGTATTTTCCCAACTCCATTCGCAAGAAAAACAATAAAATGCCGGGATTTAAGTGCTAACATGACAAATTCAACGATATCTCTTCCTGTTGGCTCGATTTTATTGTTCTCATTCTATACATTTATTTTTAGATATGGTCATGAAAAGCTGCACCGGCAGTTAACCGAATTACCTTCCGTTTATGTTGGCATTCCTCGAGTCTGAGTTTCCAATTTATTCGGTATTCTGTGCTTTTTTATTTCCAGTGGAAAAGATAGCGCGTGACACATACAGGAGGAACAGACACCCACACGTACACTTTGACCACAGCGAAGCCATCCAGTTGGCAGCTGTCTCTCGCATCACACCGAATGCCTTTCGATTGATTCGTTCCCCTCTTTCGTTCGTTTAATATTTTATTCCACGTTCCAGTGGCTCTTAAAAATGAAAAAACGGAGCGGAATGAATGGATGAGAGCGGATTAAAAACACTGCGCTGTAAAAATAACGTTCTTCGCAGTTATGGATTTTTCGGAAAATAAAAATGAGAGGATCGGAATTTATTACATATTTTGCTCCCATGGTACGGCAACTCAAAATTAACTTCACCACTAGTACCTTGATTGCAGCCCAATATCGACATAATATCGTGGAACTAATTTCTTGCGCGAAATATCTTATGTCTCAAGGTGTTTCCTCGTAGGAGAGAATATCTATGAAAAAAATATTTTTAAATCGAATAACCAAGTTTTAAATTGAATAAACAAGGGGAAATTGCTCTTGTATTGTATATAGTATAATTGTTTTTGCTTCTATCGTGTATAATTAATTGTTTATTTCATTTTATTAAATTGAATAGGATTTTTTTCAACTAATTTTATTAGATTTTAAATTAAGTTGAAAGTTATCATCATCATCATTCTCATTATTCCTTTCTTCTATACAAGCTATTGTTTTATTGTCTTTTTCACAGTTCTGTCAATTTGAAACATCATATTTGAAGAAAGCTCACTTTCAGAGAAATTCATTCCCCCCTAAATGTTTTACGTAATGTATGTACAGACCCTAATAATTATTGCATGTTTTTCATTCAATCTTTTTCGAATTTATTATCATCTCAAAGCGATTATAAATTATTAGTATTAAATAAATATCTGTTCAATTAAAAAAAATTATTTGATTTAAACAAACTTTATTTGATTCAAATAAATCATTTTTCTGGGCATAAATTTGCCTGAGTGATCTTAAGGAACTCCCGCAGTAAGTATATGGGAGTAGAAGGAAATGAACTGCAGAGCTGAAATTTTGAAAATATATTTTTGTCATTCATGCCCGTTAAGTGGCGTTTTCGTGGCGTGTTTTAGAACCCGTAAGTGGGATTTACCAGGCCATGGGCCGGTAAGTAAAAACTAGCCCCGATTTCACGATTTACGGGCCATGGCCTGTTAAGTAAGACGTGAAGTGAGTCCCTCTTACACTATAGCTCGTGCGGCTGAACTATAGTTTGCCACCAAAAGCCAAAATTCACGAGGAAAATC
>NW_021680427.1:1554004-1563244 GCF_001412515.2 Diachasma alloeum
CCCCCGGGCATTCATGACAAAAAATAGTATGTGCCACTCGGCCCGTAGTTCCGTTTTGCGATTCGTGTGAGTTAGCAGCACTCGGCGCGGTAAGGCGAGCCGACCAAATTTCAATACACCCGTGAACTTTTCGTCATTTCATTTTTTTTTTTTTCAAAGGATGCAGCGGAGTGTCGCAACCATTGATATTTTCCCCCACTTCATAGCCCCAAAGTTTACTGCGGAAGTTCCTTTATTGTTAGCTCGGGAGTATCGTCTGTTCGATACACGACGATAAATCCCTTCACTGATGGAAGGATTTAGTTGCTGTTAACAGGGCTTATCAACTATTACCGCGATTTGTTAATCGTTAATATTTATTCGTTAATAATTATCGTTTTTTTCGTGTAAAAATGAGAAAATTACTAGAATCACTATAAATTTGATTCCACTCAAATTCTTTATTTCTGTGAGTGACACCATTTTGTGGTGTACGAGTTGAACAAAATGGGTGTCTGGTGATCGCTCAGACGTTTGCCCTAAGGTTCCATTTAAAAAAATCATTTATACCCATCTATGGAAATTTCATGCGTGAGCTCTTGCATCTATTTTTATATCGAGTCAGACATTTCTCAAAGCCGATGGAAGAGGCCTCAGACAGGTTGATGTATGTTCACCAAGGCGTGGGACATTTTTTTTTTCGTCGAGTTCCACGCGCTGAAGGTGCGAGTGACGCCTGAAAGCATCAATCTCGTATATGAAAGTCTCCGTTGTACTCGCGTCACAGAAATAATTTTTCCATATTTCTGTATGAAATATTTCGTACTGTAACGCGGCTGAGGAGACCCCCAACCTTGACGCGAGCAGTTGTCAACCGACCTTGTCGAGAATTGGCACTGATTTCCGACGATGAATCTGCCTGACAATTAATTTCCATTGTGAAGATTCTCAAGAACTTCCGCCTGGTATTTTCGATTCAAATAGCATACATAAGTTTTAATCTTCAGGTACATGTCTCTGATTTTCAGATATCCATCCCCAATTATTAGGGACACGTAGGGATAGCTTTATTCATAAATCATAATTACGGTTGAATTTTTAAGCCGTCAATTAGGTGACATCACTCTTAAACTTTTAATTATCCAAGTAATCTTTAATTTAAACATTCAAATCTCAACGATTTTATCAACCAAATCTCATTCAAATCTCAACGATTTTATCAACCAGTAATTTAGGTAGGAAGATTGGCGATTATTTGGTTAATCGATAATCCCTTTTTAGAAATTGAAAATATTCACTTAAGGGAAAACTACTATGAGCTTTAAAATTCGTGGATTATTGGAGTGAGACTTTTCATACATTGAAGATCGATTATATAGAATTAATCTAAAAATATATATAGATTATATGAATTAATGTAAAAAAAATTTTTTTCATTGTTCGTTTGCCCGAAACCGCTTAAAATGCTAAAAACAGTCCAGGGCCTCCAATTTTTTAGCTACAAAAGATTTTTTTATTCAAAATTTTCGGAGAAATGTGTGGAACAACAATTACGAGCCAGTTTTTTGGAATTCGGCTCCTACACAGCTGATTTCGTTTTTTTTTCATATAAAAAAATTCACTATTTTGCAAGCGAACAATAAAAAATTTGTTTTTTGCACTAATAATTCGTTTTCAGATCTATATAATCGATCTTCGACGTATGAAAAGTCTCACTCCAATAACCCACGACTTTTAAAACTCATCGTAGTCTCCCCTTAATGGAAAATTTACAGTTCTCTATTATCAAATATTTAATTCATCATCAATCGATAATTTTAACTATTAATATTATATTATTTTCAAATTGTTATCAGTCTATTAAAACATTCATCAATGTAAGTCCCAAATGCTTTTAAAATTGAAAAAATATAATATTAATGGCCATTGGCCACCCCTGGGGATATGTACCTAATTTTCGACAATCTATTTCCAATTATTGGAGATATATGCACGACTGTGAAATTTAATGAGTGCGAAATTCCGAAATTCAGTGATTTTGTCACTAGTTTCTATTGACATTATCACTAATTACCCAATTTCAGTGATAGAAATCACTGATGATGAGATGAGCTGGTGCAGTTGGGCCATAGGATAGTTTTCTAAAAATAAGTGTCATCAACTGTTGAGAATGATTGCTGGAGGATTTCCATCGATATACGGAAGTGTTACTTTCCGTAGAGATGCACTTTCAAATAGATGAGTTTCATGCATGACAATTCATCAGGGATGTGCAACGAAAAAATCTTCTCCTGCGTCATCCTATGCATATCAATATCAATAATACCAGCGACTACAATTTTATTTTCGAGCGCTGATTGATGTCAGTTACATTCTCTCCGCGGATAATCCGCGGTGAGTGAGGAATGCACATATTTATAAATACTCGGAGAGAATGGAATGCTTCAGAAAAATAGTAGCGCGACAGGAGAGAAATGGAATCCATCAGTCTAAGCTGAATCTTCTGGAAGAATTCGAATAAAATACAGATCTGAAATGAATTTAAACTCCGTTCTTTCATCCAACTTTTGGTCTTTCAAGCACCCGAGTTTTGCGCTATTTAACGAAGATATGAAGGCAACAATATATCTCTACTTCACGGAAAATACACGGAGAGAAACATTCAGTAAAAATTATGGAACAACTCACGTAATCCGCAATGGGGAATCGTTTTCCTCCAATTTTTATAGAAATGGAAGAGACGAAATCTGAAACATTCAGTGAATTTGCAGGTTCATCACCAAACAAAGTACGAAATTGTCAGGTAATTTTTCCCGAAGAAGCAAAATCTTACAGAAACTTCCCGACTTATTATTATGCCTCCAAAATCAAAAATTCTTGAACGTTCAACAATTTTTATGAAGCTCGTGAGTTATTTCTACGTTCCGTTTCGTAAAATTTCTCAACCGTTGGGGAAAAAATTACGGAACGACTTGTTGTCCCCACAGTGGTGAGTCATCAGATCGGTGGTTAATTTTTACGGAACAAATCGTAGAATTTATGTGGCGATACGTACAATTTCAGTTCCGACTCGCCCTTTTTATTGAATTTTACTTCGCTCGCGAATTAAGTTTCGAAACTAAATTTTTACGTTTTTTTTTCTGGTAGTTTTTATTGAATTTTTCTCTCCGTGTAGTGAAATGGCAAGAAGGCCAACAGTTCGAATTCTTCTAGGGATATTTATGATAATCACAACAAACATTTAATTTTTGTGAAACATATTAAACTTCCTTTTATCAAGTTGGTTAATTCCCCTCAAGTAAATCTGTTTTAACCCATCAAATATTCTCACGTGGAACACCCAGTTTTTAAGGAAAGCTAATGCATTCTCTCAGCGCATCGTCCAAACAATGATTTAATTTCTAACCAATCCATAATCTCAATAAGAATATATGTTTTTCAATTTAGGAATCTATTTATTTAATGCGAATAAAACCACAACTAAAAATCCGTTTAGTTGATTCAAATAGTACTCATTTAATTGAACTAACATTTCTCTGTCAAAACACAATATAGAGACAATAGCAGAGACAATTGTATTTCTTGGAAAGAATCCTACAAAATAGAACTCGAGAAGTGCTTCTGCCAACTTGCAGTGCTTTCTTCCAATCTCATCATGACCGTCAAATTAATTAATTCGAAATTATCTTCATTAAACCGTCAGATGACATCTCACTAAATCCAGAAATTCCTATTCGTTGATCAACTCCACTTGTTTCGTCATATCAAAGAGTCGCGCTACTGACCCGCCAGAAATTGACTCACTGAGTACCCTTTGTTGCATTCACTCTTCGTTATCTCATTCTATCATCTGCGAATTTCAGCGGATATATACATTGTCAACAGAGCTATTTCTCTCTCAAAATGTATATTCTTGTATTTTAAGCAGCGCAGACTAATGGTACAAATGTCTCAAAGCCGAAACAAATGATTGCTTGGCAACAACCGCTAATGCGATATGCATGAAAGGTTGGAAGTGAAGGAGAAAAAAATCTTGAATCAGTTGGAAAACAACACAAATTTTAGAACTACCCCTCTTTCCCTCGGGGTGTCTTATTGTGATGGGTGAGGAACATATTGCCTTGACAGATCTGGCGAGAGAATGGGCTTCAGCGGACGGAAAACATGAAATATAGATTGAATTTGATAGTGCTCTTTGATGATGAATGATATTCTTCATTCTTCATTTGATAATCATTTCAGACTGTTAATATTAATAGTCACCTGATTAATAGTAAATATAAAAATAATTATGATAGTGGAGTCAAGTTTTCTTTCAATTCCAATTAAGAATGTTAATGTTGATGACATTTTTCTTTGAATCTCATTCAACATTTTCAGTTGAACACAAAACTGAGCTTTGATTGTTACGACAAAATTGAAATTTCGTGGACTATTTAGTAGTAATTTTTAAGAGAATAACATTAAATAGCACTAAATTAGATTTAGGAGGTAAAAAATAATGAAATTATGAACTTCAGTGGAAATTCAATAGAATTCCAAATTTAAGCAGTAGGAAGACGAGAATTCCGCAGTTTACTTGAATTTTTAATCAGAACATGACCAGTCATCACCAAATTCCTCTAAATCTTTAATTTCTTGGAAATTAAAAAATTTATTCATTTTGATTTTTTTTATTTGTTCTAATATTCGGGGATGAATTGAACTGAAATTTACATTTTTTATTGATTTTTCCATAAAGTTTTAAATTTGCGAAAACGAAATTCTTTTAGATTTCAGTGGAACTATGACGTGATAAAAATTTCAAACAACTGTACCGAAAATTAAAGCTCAAAAATTTTAACCCAAGGTTTTCCAGAAATTTTTCAATGATTTTAATATTTCAACTTTAATAGTCTAATTTTCATTTTCCGTTCTCTATCGTTAGGAAACCTTCTTCTAATGAGGAAAAAAGGAAAGCTTACTTTCTAAGGAAAATATTCAGACAATACCACAAGAATATCAATTTTTAGACATTGTGACGTTTTTCATTTAAAAAATAAATTCACCGGAATTCGAGGACACGTAAACAAACAGTTTTTTGAGAGTTCACACAATTCTCATGAGTTATTTACAAAAAAGGACAGTACGAAAGAAAACTAATGACTGTAAAATACATACTCGATTTTTTTTAAATATTCCTCATACAATTCAGTAGTAAAGTGGTAAACCGGTTCAAGTCAACTTTGACTATTGGCCAGTTTTCAATGAATATCTCGGAATCTAAGGGAGATACCAAAATTTTTATTATAACCTTTTTCGTAGAGCCAATCTAGAGCTACAACAAATGTAATTACGAAAATTTCGCTATCTCTCTTAGATTCGGAAATATTCCTCAAAAATTCAACTGGAAGATCAGTCGACTTAACCTGTTTTACCACTGCGCCACTGAATTCATTTGAAAAATTTTCAGAATTCAAGATTTTTGTCCGTTGGAAAAAAATTCATGGACCTAAATCTCCACAAATAAACTTACGAGACATTCCGAGTTTCCTCCAGTATGTGTGAGATTTGCACTAACGCTGAACACTTGAATCACATCCCTCGGAATAAAATGACTGTATTCCCCTCCTTTCCATAAATGTCCCTCTTTCTCATGATAATACAAAAAATACTGAGCATTCCCGTTTGAATTCAAAATAACCCGAGTACACCTCGGGACATTCGTATCCGTTTTAGTAAAATAGAGTCAGTTTCAGCGTGTAGTTTTATTTTATTCACGTATTATGGTACTAACGCAGACGATGTTTTGACGGAGGACATTTGCAGTTTACCGTCACTGTTCAGACGGATATACTGGGAGTTGGGTGGCCCGAGTAAAAACTCGTTGCGTCCTCCATCCTCTCCAAGGTAGGATTATTGAATTTCCTGTCATTTCCAGAAGAAATGTGCTCTATTTACTTTGACTGGGTATACAGAAATCGTTTCTGCTGATATAGCGTAAAGTATGCGGAAATCAAAGGAGCCTTGACGATAATTTCTTCGGAGAGCTATTTCATCATGGCATTAAACTTTCGGTCCAATTTAAATATTCGGAGTTTGCGAAAACTCGAATGTTCGATGGACATGTCTTTCTTATTTTCTGATGAAGTTCATTTCCCACTCCGCACAAGTCTCTAGAAAAGAGGTTATTGCTTGTCTTTCGTAGAGAACTTTTTTTTGCTAATAAATCACCCATTTGTTTCCCGATGGCTATAATTCATGGCAGTCATATTTTTAAAATTATTTCTTGTTCGGATTTTTCATTATTTATTCATTTCTTTTTTCTTTTTTTATTTATTTCCATCAATTTTTCATTATTTCTGGGTATTTCTTATTATTTATGAATGGGATTGTTGAATACTTCTTGTAGCTCTTGGATTTGCATACATCGGCAATTGTATGTATTTATTAATTATTAATTAATTATCTAATCCCGTTAATTCATGTGAACAGAGATTCATTCGTTGCATTTCCCTCCAGATTTTTCCCATGTGTGAAAAAAAGAAGTATGCTTCTAAAGAATCCACCAGGAATGTTTCTATATTCAGGGGAATCACGTACACACAGAAAAAAAATACTTGTACTGGCTGATTCTTTCCAAAACTATCAACAGAACTCAATATAAGTAACAATAATACTCAAATCCAGTACTCATAATTTTTTTCAGGAATTCATTCAAGATTACAAATGAAGATCCAAATGGTGGAGCACAAGCGAACACACAGAGAAATATGAAGATAAAATACGTTTTGGAAATGGTAATTCACGCTTTCAAAAACGTAGCTTACGATTTTCTCAAAACGGATAAATTACGCTTTTGAGCGCGTAAATTATGGTAAGAATAACGTGAATTACGATTCTCAAAATTGGAATTATTCTTGCAAAATATTTTCTACTCAATACTTCTATTTACAAAAAAGCGCAAGAAAGTTGCTTTTATTCGTCGATAATATTCGCTTTTCTCAATGAAGTAATCAATTGAAAGTACTGAAATTAAGTCATAAAAGAATTTGAGAGAAGTTCAAAAATTACTTTCCATCAGTACCTTTGGTACTTGTGAAAAGTACTAAACGCACTAGCAGAAAGGATTGAAGCTACTTTCTACCAATAGTATTTCTACTTGATCGGAAGAGGTGGTACACAGTAAAAAATCCGATGTGGACTTCTTGGGACACCGTTCGGTGTTGAATTAACACCAGATTTTACATGCGATGTCCCATGGTGCGGTGTTATTTCAACACCGCAACTTCACACCAAAAACGGTGTGGACTAATGGGGACACCGATCGGTGTCGATTTAACACCAAATTTTTTACGGTGTATTTCACTCAAGGAGAGAAAAAATACTTGGGACAAATATTTCTCGAACTTGTCACCAGTGAACTGCCCCCAAGTCCCGGCAGTACTGGTGAGGAGTACATTTTTCTTTGGGTGTGACCTAATGTACAAAAAAAGCGATTTCAAGCGCAAAACTCGATGTTTTTTCCGCAAATTACGCGGAAAAGAAATTAAGATCGTAATTTGCGATTTGTTAAACGTAAATTACGCTTTGATAACCGTAAAAGACGCTTTGTTTAAGCGTAATTTATTGTTCCGTCGCGGAATTGTATATCGTGTAGGGTAATTTCCCATCGGAAAAAACCTCAAAATTCAACAGGAATTCATTAGTAGAATCTTTCCATTGACAAAATTTTCCTCTGTCGTCTAGACACTTTCAAATGATAATCTTCGTTTTGTTCAAAAACCTTTTCATTTAGTATTTTCTGTTTCCCAAACCCGGGAAAAATTTATGACTGTCATTACTCGGGCCGTTTATGATTTTATGACGGTCTCGGACGCTTCGGACCCGGACACGTTCCAAATTTTGCGACGCCCTTTTCGCTCCCACTCTCTATTTCACCCACTCTATCCCTCAAATACACAAACCAATCAGAATGTTCATGCCCTTTTCTCGACCAATGACAGACGATCAACTTTTCCGTTGAGTTATTGCGGACTTTTAGGATATAAGTCGACACATTTCTCCGGAAAATTCAATGTTTTTAGTTTTCCCTATGACTTCGGCATTGGTCGATATTATCTAGTATTGACTAGTAGGGGAGGATGGGGCAAAACGGCCCCCCTTCAATCGTCAATATTTTCCGATTCAATAATCCGATTGGGATGAGTTAGAGCTCGTTTTGAAGAATGAAAAATTATCTTCAAAATGAAGTTGAAACTGGGAATTTTCACAATGTCATTCACAAGTTATTGACAATTGAAGGGGGGCCGTTTTGCCCCACCCTCCCCTAGTTATATCGCGACAGTACAACAACTTGACATATTTACATTCACCTTCCGCAATTTTAACACTGTTGACAGTCCATTTATTTATTCATTTTCTAATTATCTAAACTTTAAGATTGAGTGTAAATTTAAAGTGAAAATATATTTGAAATTCAAAGTGAGGTGATTTTATATTAATATTTCATTGACTTTTATTCCTTGATTTTCCAACAGTGTGTGTAAAGAAATTATTTTTTCATCACGCTGTGCGAAAAAGTAACTTTTTAGGCACGCTTCGCGTGCCTAAAACGTCCCTTTTCCACACATTGTGATGAAAAATATTGTTCGATACTCGTGGGAAAAGTGATTTTTGGCTCGTGGGAGGTTTATAGCACGAGCCGAAGGCGAACACTTTTCCGCACTCGTAACGAAATATACTATTTTTTACCACACTAGACATTTATGTTTAGGTTTTTCTGTATATATGAACAAATCCTATAGGATTTCCAACAAGAAAGCCTGTAATGCAGAATTCGAATATTTCCCATAGGATTTTTCCAATAGGATTTCCTACAGGATTGCATAAGGGGCTGAAATATCATTCAGTAGTCCGGTCCATCTCACCCGAGCCTCCACTCCACCCTATACATCATTTCTGCATCGGAAATTCAAGCGGAGCGATGCTCCACAAAGTGAGCAGGTGTGTGCCGCCATCTTTGAATTCTTCATCATATCTCAAATTTATCCTCCCAAACATCTCTGTAGAGAAGTTATCGTGAAAAGTTAAAGTAGAGAGTACCCAATACAGTACCACAAGTGCTCAGGGAACAGAATCGATCTTTCGCCATACACGAAAAAGATGGATTACGCTACGTAAAGAAATCCTGCCATCGTTGATATTTGACGAATGGCCACTGTGGGACCCGCGCAGAGAGCGGACTACGGGTGACTAGGGTACGAGGATCGAGGGGGGGGG